>NC_072734.1:146335379-146472879 GCF_026930045.1 Uloborus diversus | reverse complement strand
ACTTTTTATCGTTTGGAGGAACATAAAAAACCTTAAATCTCACACAACACACACTTTTGTCATCACTCCTTGTTCACCACTTGATATTTTCCCAACCTGTGCAACACCATTTTTAGCTAATATTTGTTTGGCCTGTTTTGAACTGTTGGCAATTTTGTTTAATAATTTTTGAAACATTTTTATATCGGCACAAGATTGTATTTGCTAAAAAGGCTCTCCAAAATGTCAAAGAAGTTATTAACCATTTCCTTACTGAAACCATAGGCTTAAGTCACATACCACCAAGGAATATTAGTTTTAACATACATACTTTTTGTCTTAATTAAATCTGTGGGATAGGTTATTTTCTCTTGAAAGACCATTTCAACCAATTTTTTGAAGATGATTCCAAAAAATTGGGAAATTTTTTGAAAATCCCCCAGTTTCAAAATGTAATCCACTAATTAAATTCTTATTTCAGCGGACAAAACTTCTAATAAAGTGACAGCAAACCGGCTTTTATCTTCCATGTGTCTGAAGTTGTTTTCAAGACTCCATATTGTAGACAAGCTAATACAGCACGTTTCATGCTTTCACTTGTCCACTGGCCATATTTTACTAATTTTGGCATTTTTCCTCGACAGCGAATGTATTTGAAAGTGTATTATTTTTAAATGAATTTTACAAAAGTTTTTTATTCAGTCGGATTCCCCGATTTAACAAACGAATGTCGCGATTTAGTGAATTGTTCTTTTTCTCCCACTAAAATGAAGGCAAAAACCTCTACTTACCGAATAATAAACCCCGAATTAACGAATTATTTTAACAACCGAAAAACAATTGTTTGTTAATTTGAGTAAGCAAATAATAGATTGTTTTCCAAATATTACATCCATATTGTCTAAAAGCAGGAAAGTACAATTTTTAATGGGCGAGGGCGCTACCAACGAATATTGATTCGTTGAAATGAAATGAATTGAAATGATTCCCGAAAGCGATAATGAAACTCCCATTAAAACTTACTTTTTCAAATAATTTACATGGCCTCGAAACTGTAAAAACATATCTCAAGCAGCAGGATGCAAATGACACAGTATTTTCTTCTATCCATAAAGTCAAAAGAAAACTATTTCGAGTATCAAGGAACTTGTCAAACATCTATTACTCAGTAGTTTAAATTTTCAGATTAACTAGCGTGTAATAAGTCATGGAATGCTGAATAAAAAGTGTACAAATTCTAATTATAATTATTTTTTCGCCGTTGCTTATTGTGAATTTAAGATAAGGTTAGGTGCAGTATTTTAATTTTTGTCACGCCTCGATATTACGAATTAAATATTTAACTTATGAAAGTTTCGGTCCTGTTGAATTTGTTAAATCGCGGTCCGACTATAAATTGAGGGAATTTTCATGAATTACTAAGAAACCTTTTTTCGTTATTATTACAATTATTTAGAAACAATTGAACAATTTTCAAATGTAATTGAGCTAAAATTACAACAATATTTGGGGTTTTCCGTAAATGAACCACTATTTTATTTGATCCAATCACGGAAACACCTAGCGGTCCAATGAAAGCAACTGCATCATTTTGAATGTTCTTACAGATGTTACTGCTGTGTTGAATCATGTTGAAACATGAAGTATTGAGAACTACCTAAAAACGCATTTTTAAGTAATTATTAACATTTAATTGATCAATGATATTCAAAGCATGTTAATAAAAATCTCAATAATTAGTAAAAGAACGGTAAAAATCATATTTGAACGATTAACAATATGATAAAGTAATTGCAGCTCCTTGACGGTTCTGTAGTCCATTGCTTTCAGACAATGGAAGGTACTAAAACTAATTACGTGTCTGCACAAACTCTGATACGGAAAATATCTTCAGTCTAGTCATGGAACTGGTCCATTGACGGCAACCTTCCCTAATGCTAATTTCCATATTTTCTTGCTTTCCGTTTTTTAGTTGCTAACGCAGCTATTGCCATCCGTCATTAACAATTGTCTACGAGTGTATCTCTGGAATGCTTAAAAATTAATCATTTTAAATTTACCTTCTCTATGAGGGGCAATAAGCAACAAAACTATAAATGTTTTTACATTTTTTACTTTAATGCAGAAACAATTGGTTAAATTATGAGAAACATACAATAAAAAAGTCACTACACTTTGTAAAATTAAAAAAAATAATAATAAAAGAAAATCGTCTTGAAAATAAGGGTTAATCAATTGCAAGGTCGATAATTAATATTTTTCTTACCACTTCCGAAGGGCACACTGAGTTCATACCAAAAGTTTCTGTTTTAGGGTAAAGAATTATTGATTTCGAAAGAGGAAATGGAATTGCTCCTCAGAAATCGATTTCCATTTATCGATTTCTTTTGGAAATCTTTACTTATCTTATATCAAGAAGTTTTCCTGTAGGAGGAATAGGGAAAAAAAGCAACTAATGTGAACTGCGGTGCAATGTCATTATTTAAAAATTATCATACAAATTGATATATGTCAAAAATGCAAAAAAGATTTTTTTTCGTTTTGTTTTAAGTTACGTTATTCTAAAGTAATTATTATTTCTCCTATTCTTCTCTGGTAGAATGTAATAGAGCGTTAGTAGAAATGAAACATTTTTTAATGTAATGACATAAATGGTGTTATTGTTCTATTCCCTAATTAAAACATGCTTCTTGCTTTTTTGGGTTGATTTTCTTTCATTTTTCATTTAGGAAATGTAATAGCACGTTATTGTAAATAACGCACAGTTTTTTCATTATTATATTATTTATATACATTTATATCATTATTTATATACATTTATATCATTATTTGTACACATTGTATATATTATTTTGTCGTCCTAGTTAAAATGTGTTTTTAATTTTCCTGTGTTAAACTTTTTCTTTCATTCTTATCTGTAAAAACTCAAGAGCACCTTAGTTTAAACGAAGCATTTTCTAGTGTAGAAGTTGTATCACATTTTATTTCTAAGTCCCATCAGGTGAAATCTGTTTAGATATTTTTCTACGTAAAGCTTCAATTCCTCCTACAAAAAATGTAAGCATTATAGAAAAATGTACAAAATAAATATGAATTGCTAATTAAAGCGTTGAATACAGAAGGACCTTTTGGAAGTTAAAAAAAAAAAATACGAAACTTAAACCTATTTCTAGGGCTTAATTTGGATGTGAGCTTACAGGATCCCACTTCCTTAACTTTTTAAATTGAAACGAATTTTTAAAAAACTTGTTGGTACGGAACTTATAAATTTTGGGTTCATTAGCTTACTAGAATATCAGTTCTGCTATAATGATGAATAAATTCACTTTCTTTCCGCATAATATTTTCTCTGTTTAACTTAGCACAAAAATAATCACTTGAACACGACTGGAAGCTTTTGTCTATCACCGGAAGGTTCACGCTCGATATTTTTTTCTCCTAGTTAGAACACAACGACGAGCAATGCTACCATTAACCATGACTGCTGTTATTCTTTTTCAGTTCCATCACAGAAAACGTTAATCTCTTTGAGGATATTTTTTTTCCGCATTATGATCTGCGTTAAGTTTTGATTTATATTTTCTTCTATATCTAATTTATAATACAAAGTGTTAAATTGGTAAAAGTTTTCAAATTTCAAGTTTCGACGGATTTGCACGTTTTGAGGTGATTTAGGATTATTTTGACCATTTTTGGAAAATGGCTAAGTGCATGGGACTGACCTTTTTTTGAGCAATCACGATTGCTTATTGTTCTCATTTGACTGTTTTTGACGTCTTTTGATTTTTCCCACCGCCACCCTCCGCACCATCACCGTCGACGGGCTCCTGACGATGCTGCTCCTATAGCGAAAGCCGTCTCCAGGTTGCATCCATGCCCTACACACACGCGCATACATACACAACTACACACAAGTACGCACTTACAAACAAACACAAACTCACATATACACGCACACAAACACATACACACACATACGCGCATACATACACACATACAAACACATACACACACGCATACATACAGACACTCACACATACACACACAAAAACATACACACACACATTCACACAACTACCTATTCATTCATGCCTACACACACATACACATACCTCCCACCCCACACACACTCATTCATACACAAAACTACCCACACACTTGTGCCAGCACACAGACACAAACACACATGCCTACACACACATACACATAACTCCTACACACAAACACATACCCCCACTCACAAACACACGCCTACATACGCACACTCGTGATTGCGAAAAACATAATTTGAATTCAAGATGTCAAAATTCAAATTATTTTTTCCTTTTATTTTATTTATTTATTAATTTATTTTTTTTTGTGACTGCTCTAGAGCAAAAACTACTTTATGAAACAAAACGAATGGGCAAATCACATATGCACCCCCTTGTGAATTGGCTTCTATTAGTTTTTGGCACCAAATTTTCGAAGGGGAGGAGCAATTAAAGGTTTTCTCTGTGCTATACCTCTGAGAAGAACGACTGGAATAAAAAAACTAGTATGTTGTGGCCATCACGAAACTTTCTTCTATATTTTTCCTTTTTCTGATTCCTCCCCATGCTTGACGAGGAAGCAATATTCCTAACAAAAACAAAATTACACATGCAAAAACTTGACGACCATCTCAATGTCTGAATTATTGTAAAAGCAAAGCAAAGAGCGAAAATTGAAAGTTATTTTGAAAGCCTTGATTGAAATAATTACAAATATTTTATTTATTAACAAACATAAGATGGCAACAGTTAAAAATTTTAAATCATTGAGATAATATTTCCGATCATTTCCATACAATTAAAATCACGAGAAATACGCAGAAGACAATCTATTACGATTTATCTTTCTTATTGTTGCATTAATAAAGCTATTTTTATTCGCAAAAAAAAAAAAAAAAAATCAACACCTCTTGGAGCG
Source organism: Uloborus diversus (assembly GCF_026930045.1). Classification (NCBI taxonomy): domain Eukaryota; kingdom Metazoa; phylum Arthropoda; class Arachnida; order Araneae; family Uloboridae; genus Uloborus; species Uloborus diversus. The sequence goes on along the minus strand of NC_072734.1, from coordinate 146,467,950 downwards.
ATTGGAGTCAAAATTGAACCAAAGCCTGTTTACGTATGGATTCACATATATTCCAAATTTCAGCCAGAACGTAGCATTACTTCTTGAGATAGGGCACTCACAATGGAAAAAAAGAACGGGCGATTGCGCTACCCCCTTTTTAGCTGTTGACACCAAAATAAAATCAGCTCTTATATCCACTAAGAGCTACTTGTCAAATAATTTTTGTTTGATTCCGTTCGTTATTTCTTGAGATACAGCAGTCACAATTGACGACAAAAAACGTTCTATAACTCAACCCCCGTTCTAGCTATTGACACCAAAATTAAATCAGCACCTGCTCTTGTTAGGGGCAACATGTGGACCAAATTTTGTTCAATTTTATGCGGTAGTTTTTGCTGTAGAGCGGCCACAAAAAACTGGTCACACACAGACGTGACACACACACATACACACACACATACACACACACACACACACACATACACACACACAGACAGACATACATTTTCCAAAAATAGTCGAAATGGACTCAGCACACCTCAAAACGTTCGAATCTGTCAAAATTCGAAATTCGAAAATTTGCACGAATCCAATACTTTCTTCTATATATTAGATATAGAAGAAAGTAAAAATGGTCCATATGTTGACCGTAAAGGCAAGGGTACTGATTTAATTTTGGCGCCAAAATCTCAAAAAGGATTTCAAAACGGAGCTTTTTCTTGTGTCTGCTGGTTGCTATATCTAGAGAAGTAATAAACGGAATATAACAAAATTGATCGACAGGTAGACCATGGGGGGTACAAGAAATGATTCGGTTTTGCCGCCTATATCTTTAAAGGGTTGGTGGAGTCAAAAGTTCGTTCTTGTTCAATACAAATGCTATTTCTCTAAAACTAACGTTTCGTTTTCGATGAAATTTGGAACAAAATTGAACCTTAATGGAAACAGGTACTAATCAGTTTCGCTAATTTTGCTCAAATAAATGGTTGATTAATAAATGCACAATGTGAAAGATGAATTATGTTAAATGCCTTCTGCTCGAGAAAGCATTTCACTCAGTTTAATTGTTAGCAGATGATCAGAAAAATCGGAAATGTTTAAAATGTTATAAGTTGCCATTTTCTTTTCTTTTTTTTTCTTTTTTGACAAACATAATGTTTGTATTTTAATTATGGAAAGCTTTTAAAATGATTTTAATTTTTGCATTTTAATTTTGCTTTCCTTTGATATTTCGAAAATTTGTAAATTGACATATTCGACAAATTTTTGCGTCGGTAGTTTTACTTGGTTACCCTGTTTTTTTATGGTAATCCTCTGCAAATATATTTTTTCCTAGAATAGAGAGGACGAAAAGGAGAAAAAATCTGCTTTAAAATATGCAAAAAGGTTTGAAGCACGAATGGGAAAAACGAATGCGGAAAACTTATATTTACCCCCTTGTATATTAGCTACTATTAGTTTTGGGCGACAATTCCTCCAAAGGGAGGAGCAATTAAATGTTTTCTCTATTATGCGTGACAGCTATATCTCAGAAAAGAATGGGTGGAATCAAACAAAATTTGGTTCATATGTTGACACTTGAGGGTATAGGTACTGATTTAATTTTTTCTCCAAAATCTCAGAAAGGATTTTGAAACGGATCTCTAAAACGTTAAGTGTTTTGAAGAAAATGGTGAGAGGTTCATTAATTTCTTAAATTAAACCAAAAATAAAAAAAAACCAACAGCTAACCTACATTTTTATAAAAAAATAAGATAAGCAATATTCTGGCTAACATTCTGGATGAGGACCAAAAACGCACAACTACCAGAAAAAGTGAAACTCATGGAGCGTAAGACTCTACTTCGACGAAAAAGAAGCAGACAGTGGGAAAAAATTCTCGCCTCGCTAGAAGTAAGTTTAACTTTTTAGCAGATTTAACGCCCTTTATTTTACAGCTTCATTTTACAGAACTATTAATTTTACAACAAATTCTCAACCCTCAAAGTGATAAAATATTGTCAGTATCTGTTGACAACATGCCACAGAGAATGCAGTATGTTTCACGTTATAAATCAATTTTTTCGTATGTCGTTATTTGGGGGCTCTTTCAAAAAGAGAAAAACTGTTGTTAATTTTCATTGGAAAATTGGTAAAAATGAAATAGTGCTATACAATTAAGGTTTTAGAAATGGTTTTACGCCCATGTCCAGAGTATATATTGGGTAGAATAGGGTTTTTAATCCCGAGCCGATTTCAGTCCCGCCAAATTTTGGGATTTTAAGGAGTCAATCCCTCGGGATTTCGAGGGATTGAATTTATTCTAATAAAAATATTAAAAGTTGTGCTTTTTAGGAAGGATAAGGACAGCTTTAGTTACTATATTTAGTGTAGTTGTTTGAACTTCGTACACCAATTGTAGAGCACTAGAAATTCAGATTCCAGTTAGCAATTATTATTTAGTACGCAAAACTGTGCCCTAAAAAGTCTACTGCGTCTTAGCAAAGTATCGCTCGCATAGGATGAGAAAGAGTTTTTACTCAAAAAATAATGTTCTTGATGAAAACACGTGCAGTAGTTTTGCTTAAGAACTGCAGATTTCGGACGAAACCGATTGCTATTGGATGAGTGTTTGACTGTATCCAGTTCAACTTGCACCCTCGTTGCTTCATAAACGTTGATCATTGCATCAGTGCATTTGATTCGTTGCAGCAAAGGTTGAGTGCTTCGTGGTTTAACCATGTCACAGTCTCAGTAAATGTGTTTATATAACTTACCTCTCACTTGAAAAAAGACATTTAAAAACTTGAGTAGCTTAACTACTGCAATGTCATGCGAGTCATTCTGTGTTTCACCCAAGTTTCTGGCACCTCTTTTAGAGTCGTGCCGAATATATGTATAAATAATGTCAGGTTTTACTTTGCTTTCTTCTTGGGAGAAAAAATATTGTGCACTTTCTGCAAGTAAAAAGTTCGAGTGCATTCTTTAAGCATACAGAAGTGCTCCGCTTTAACATTTCATTCAGGCTACCCCATTGAGTTTTGTTGTCTATAATACACTTTCTCTATTTTTTACTAAAGCGTAGTTTTCTGGATTTTAAATTTCAGTGATGCATTTCGAAAATATTTTTAATTTATGCGCATTTTCTTAACTGCTAAACGTATAAAAATTGAAATCTCTAATAAGAATACCAATTCATTCTCAGAAAAATTTATTCCATTTTTTACTGTGTTCTTATTAAATAGTAAATCCACCGTTCATCACATGAGATACAGACGTTTTCTTGCTCTTTTGCAGATACACGAGGAAAGTGATTCAAACTTTAGATGTTGCTTGTGAAAATAGTCGTTTTATGAACGGCATAAGTTGGAAAACGTTCGCATAGAAAAATTTGTGGAATTGGAAATCCCGCGGGATTTTACCCTCAATCCCGCGGGGTTAATACCGATAAATATCATGCGGGATCCCGTGGGATTCGGAATATGAAACCCTAGGTAGAATAGCGCTGCTTCTAACATAACGGGGTCCCTTCTCATACAACTTGTGTGCTTCAGCAGTAGTGTAGCAAAACGTAGCCTCATTTTTTCCAAACAAAGGATACTCCCCCCGCCCGTGATTGTGTTTTTTTTCTTTGTGGTCGTATATGATAACTATAAAACTCCCACTTTGAGATAATTCAAAAATGTAATTCAAAATATATAGCAGGAGATGCAAAAGGAAACGCACGTACCGTGCGTGATGGAATCAAAAAGAAACATTTGCTCATTAAGAAAGTAAAAAATATAAATCTCAGCATATAAATTTCATCGCATTGCAGAATGGATAATAATTTTTGTGGTCACGTTATTTCCGTTAGAAGAAGGTAAGGTACTAGTAGTTCATCTTTTTTACAACCAAATACGCAACATGACGTTAAGGAAAACATACAGAAAGTTTGCCTAATAAAGACATTTATTAAATTTATATGTGTAACCTATATTTCTTAAGTCTAATTCAAAAGAAAAATACAATTTTTTTTGAAGTCCCAACCAAGTTAGATTTCATTCTATTAACCTATTTCCTCCATCATAAAACTATTAGAAAATAAGTTATTGGATTTGTTCCATAATAGGAAATGTTGCCACGTATTGTTAAGAAATTCCATAAATTAAGATATAAATCTCAAATTAAGACCTCGTGGTGCAACTTAAGTCGTTATCAAAGATAAATGATCGCTGTTTGTGCAAAATATTTTCTATTTATCATTAATAAAGTGGAGTAAGGTACAAATGCAGTTATGAATTTACTGAAGATACATTTATCATTATGAAAGCCTTACTAGGTCTTTCATCGCAAACGATTTATTATTTGATGCCATATTTTGATGCTCATAAAATCTGAAAATTAATTGGAAAAGCTTAATGCAGTATGTAAATGGGTTGCAATGATTTTGTATTTAGCTGCAGATAAATTCTGCATCTCCTTTATACCAAATGAAGCTAATTATGTCTTTCTAAAAATTTCGAACCTCTTATAGACATCTTTGAGGGCATAAAACTGTCTGAGTTGATGTATTAATTTGATAGGGAAAAAGGTAATGCAGTACAACATGTGCTTTTAACAGTTTTTCATTCGAGCTAGGTTTATTTTCGGTCGCTTTGTGTAAACCTATGCAAGGTTTCTCAGTGTTTATTACTTGTCTGTATTTTTTAAGGCATGACACATTTTTGTATTGATGGTTAAATGTAAAAAAAAAAAAATCTAATGCTAATTTGATTTTCAAAAAAAAAAAAAAAAGTCAATTTAAAAGATTTAAACCCATTAGAAAGCAAGCTATTCTTATATTTATTGTTGTTTTTATAATAAGAATAGATGACTTCAGTTAGTCTGTACCAATTTCCTTTTTTCTTCACTACAAAAGCACCTTCAAACACGCAATTGAATACAATCGGGTTACAGTAGTCATATGGTCAAAGTGCAAACTTTACACTCTGGAAGCTATGGTTAAACTCCCATCTACGCTCTATATTCACTTGTTTATCTTTGTAATTTAAATCTTTCATGCATCAAAAGAGAATCTGTAGCAGTGAATTAATGATATGCTAGGGAGGTAAGACGTAACATAACACGAAACGGATAACATAAAAAGCAAATATTTTAACGAAATTCGATTTGGAAGAATTTCTTGTTTTAAACGTATAAGTAGAGTGTTTAAATGGAGCTTTGTGGTGAACCACGTTTAAAAACGTTTCTTTTTCTTTTTCTTTTATTAGTTACATAGTAATTTCAAATGCGAACATTTTCATAAAACAAATTGTCTGTACAGTTAAGGCCACCATGTATTTTATTTATCATTAATTGAATAATATTTACTTTTGAATATTTATATTCCCTGTTTCTGGCTGCTCTAAGTATGCTTATCTTATTTAAAACAAAAAGAGGAAATAAAGGAAAATCAAAAAATGGTTGGTAATACACACCAAATAAACAGAAAAATTACTTACTAGTTGGGTCGCATCAAATGATACAATACTTTCAAAATCACTGCTGGAAAAGTAAATTAGCACATTTTATTTCAGCAACCCTAAAAGACAAAAACTCCGTAAAATAAACTCACATACTTTTAAAATTTTTGAAGCTCTTTCAAACCATTGATTCTGGGGTAAACTACTTTAACCGCCAATCAATACTTTGAAACCCTTAAAGGATCTTTCCCTCCTACTACATTTAGCTATTTAATATCAAATAAACTTACACAATTTCCTTGGTCGTAAAATCGGAGCTGCCTGCTGCAATAAAACTGGAACGTGATCTTTACGTAAGTGAATTCAAATTTTGTCGCAAGTGGTTCAGTGTAGTAAGTAACTATTTTAAAATAATTTTTATGCTCTTTCCTTCAATGAAATTTTAAACGCTTCATTTACTTTCTAAATTATTGTCTAACTTTTTAACAAACATCGCATTTCTACAACTTATAGTTTCCCATATTATTATTGTTTATTAAAACGTAAACTTTCATTTAAATAAGGCTTTATACAAGAGTAAATTTTGTTCACAATATATGTACTTTTAAACTTATATTAATTCTTCTCGTTATGCAGATAGGCAGAAGTAGGAAAAAAATTGTTCATTTTAATAATGTTAAGTTTGTGTTTTTTTTTTTCTTTTCTAATACGAAGATGCTTTTGTTTGAGGTTTTTACTTTCTTTTAGAAAAGTTAAAGGTTTTTTTTCTCTGAATGTTTTGGACTTGGAGCTAGATGAAATTATTATGAAAACTTTTTCCTTTTGAAAATCAAAAAATTAGAAATTTGTTTCTAAAATTATAGTACATAAAAACGGAGCATTGTAGTTCATAATAAAACTTTTCTGAAATGATTTGTATGTCTATCTTCAAATAAAAGTGATAATGGAAGTATCTCTTACAGATAATATTTTATATTTGATTAAAAAATGTATTTTCTTTTGTATGGGATGACTAATCAGATAAATAGGTACATCGATAAAAAATGAAAAGTTTTACGAATAAATAATTAATGATTTTTTTTGCATTTTATTTTTTGATAGGCCAAAAAGAGATCCAACATAAGTAGGCCTATCAAATTTTGAAAATGACAAACAATAATATTTACCTTGAAGTATCTGTTTTTTGACTGGATTTAGCAATATTTCAATGACATTGTTGAACCATTGCTAGATGAGGAACGCTAAAATTTTTACCACGTTAATTTGGCCCCCCCCCCCCCACTTCTTTAGTTTCACGCAACCTCAAATTCCCCTAAAATCATGTCACGAATTTATTTCCATTGGAGCAAAAAATATGCACTTACATAAATAGTTACTGAGAACAACACTATTTTTAGAGGTTTCAAACATCACCAAATATTTTCAACTAGCAAAAGTTCTGACATAAATCCTGTATAATTCTTAACGCCGCATTCATTTGTTATTCAGAACAGCATAAGGATCAACTCCACTCACTTGAAATTGCAACGAAGAAAGATGCCGAGCAAAAAGTTGGAAAATCTCTGAATCTTTTAGTAATAGTCGTAAATGCAAGTAACGAGTCCTAAGGGACTTCATTACATCAATATCGGTTGAAAATAATGACGATGGCTTCTAACGAGCGTTTCACGTTAGAAAAAGCCCTGCGGCACTTTGAAAAATTGCCTTCTTAGGACCGTTTTGGCCTTTAGTTGCTATTTAGTTTCCAAAGAGGCTTCACATTTCCATTTGTTCAAAGGTTGAAACCCGATACAATTCAGTGAAAAAGTTGTTTGTTGAAATATCCATTTTTTTTCATGCAGTCTTTTTATATGGCGTATTTTTTGAGGAAATTTTAAATGTTTGAATGTTTTTTAGAATGAAAATATGCTCAGTGTTTTTCAAATTTTATTTTTTTTAACGTTTTTCAGAAAAAATATTAGGTACTCGAATTTCTTGTTATGCTTCTCTTTAGAGAACGCAACTGCATTTGTTTCCTCAGAAGTTTTGTTGTGAAATTCTTATTTCTCATAACAAAAACTCGAAACTGCATAGTGATTAAAATATGTATATTTATATTCTACCATATTATTGGAGAGAAAAGTTTTGGATTGTGGTTTGTAGGTTTAGTGTTCTGTACAATGAATAGTACATTGTTAGCATTTGATTTTGTAACAGTTTCGAAACATGTTTCAGCATCCGGTCAAACTATTCACTATTAATACTAGAAAAGTTAATGGTACAAAAATGTGATGAAATAAGCAGTATTAATTTATAAACTATAGAGTTCTGAAAATTGATCGAAATGCACTTATGGTACACAACATAGTTTATTTCCTGTATTTATGTATATTTTTTTATTTTTTAAACGGTTAATTGACACAAATCGCGAAAGACGTAAACCTCGTTGATCTAAATATATGTTATTTCATGTAGTTTACTGCTTAGGGGCGCCTGCTACTCTATGCTCTATTACATTTTTTAAGATTTTGTACTATATATTATAATATTTTTTTTTCTTTAATTGACTTCAATGAAGTCAAATATTGCAGATCTTGTAGGGGCGTGTTTATGAACAAATGGGTCTAAAAGAACAAAAAGTTAAAATGAACGGTTCAGTACCATCTCCCAAAAATGAACGTCCGTTCTTTTGAACGATGAACAGTTTGGAATATTGTATTGATTCACTTATAATAAAACCGCATTGTTTTTTTTAAAATTACAGTCATTTTCGAATTTTAAACTATGAATCATCCGCGAAATTTCTTTTTCTCATTTTCAGCCATTTTTATTTTTGCTGCGTTATTTTTTTTTTTTTTTGAATTTTTCAATGTGTTCATTTGTAATCATCTGCGTATCATGTTTAGGCTACTAATAACGTGTTTGGATTTTCCACTTTCTCTCTCATGCACCTGTTAAAATCTAACTCATGCTTTTTGTCACCAAAATTGTTTCTCAAATTCATGTTATATATAATCTGGTGATCTTTTTGTCTTACATATATAGTATTCATATCAACTACCATCTACTATATTAATTTGACTTTTTTTTTAAAATTTGTTTGGCTACCGATAAGTCGATAACTTTACATTCAATATCCAGAGATGATTTTAGAAGGATTTTAATGCCTGGTACTTTTTCACAATTCAACAAACGTATCTTATTTGTTGGTGGGGGATAATATTAGAGCTACCTAATATTAAGGTAAGTTCTTTTTTGAAATTAAGTTATCCTGTAACTTGGCTGAGCTACGTTGTCTTTTTCTTATTTTTTCGTTTTTATTTTGTTCCATTGGTATATGATTGCTTTATACATCTACACCTAAATATTTTTAAATTTCGTTTTTATTGGCATATTTTCTTACTTTTAGGTAATTTTAGTCCTTTTCCATTAAAATAATATTATTGATACAATGGAACATTTCAATGTACGTAAGTATGTCTTTCTGAGAGATCACCAGCAACATTGACAACTAAACGAAGTCGTTCAAATTAACAAGTTCAATGAATGGGTAAAAAATAACGATTCTCTGCTGAACGAATAATTAAAAAGAATAGCATTGCCCACCTCTATTATCTTGAGCAAAATTACTTCTGGTTTTACAATTAATTGCTAAAAATATTTACATTAATATTTAAACTTGTCAAATTTTATACTAAGTGTAATTTTTGATAAGAAAAAGCGAACTGACTTTAAGAAGGCAATCAAAGCTTTATGTGTTGCACTTTATGTGGTTTTTATTTTGCAAGATGTTACCTTGACCTTTTAGGAGATATTTTGAAACCTTTATTTGAAAACCAAAAATTGTACATCTTATTTAACGACGGATAGGAAATTAGTAATGATCCTTAATAGTATTTCTGTTTTATTATTTTACATAAAGCGCCTATACCTTACTAAAAGCATTAAAATAATTTAAACGGATAAGGAAAGGTAAAACTAAAACAATACATAAATTTTTTGTTTATTTCTTCATTTACGCAAAGTGTTGATACACTAAATTATAAGTGCAATAATTGGTACAAATAAAATAATAAAACATGCAAAAAACAAAATTAAGTGCTGATAAATATCCTCAAATACATTGTAGCCAATGATAGAGTAACACTCCTGACGTCATCAACAATGAATAATTTGGTAATATGTTTAGGTAATGTTTAAAACGCAGGGAAAGGTGACAAGGCTGAACTCGATCCAGTAATTTAAGTGTTTTACTGGTAAGACTGTGTCATTTCAGGGGAATGTAGAAACAAAAGAGGGGTCAACAATGAACGCTACCTACTGGAGTTTAGGGTTAATCCACTGAAGTTTGGGTTAAAATTTCAAGCATTAAAATATTATCAAACAGGCAATTGCTTCGTTCAAATGTAGAAGCATTTTTCACCTGTCATATCATGACAGACGCTAGTTATTAAGGTTTACGAAAGACACTATTAAGTAACTGTTTTTCTTTGACAATGTCAAACTATTTCTAAGTAGGTTTGTTGTTAGTTTTTAGATGCAAAATTTTTGAAAAATTTTCGAAGTACTATATTTCAACTCCGATACTTTCCAGAACTCCGATACTCATCATTTCGATTCCATAGTTTCAGACACACACACACACACACACACACACACACACACACACACACACACACACACACACACACACACACACACACACACGCACACACACACACACACACACACACACACACACAAACACACACAACTACTGCTGGTAAATTTCTCTGAATTTTGAAACTTTAATTTTATTAAGAAATATTATCGGCGTGATTTCAGAACTTGCATTTCCCGCTTGCCATCTTAATTAATTATGATATAAATTTTCAGAGCGTGTGGAAAATTAAAATCAATTCTGTAAAATAATCTCTGGTAATTAGTTAGAGGTGGAACTTTTGGTCATTTGGTTTCATCTTTACTTCAAAGCTTCCGAGTCTAATTAATAGCGCTGTTAGAAAGCACGAAGTTAACTAAATTAAAAAGCATTTATTTTGGGGTATTTTTTTCCTTCCTTTAAAATATTAATCGTTTAAGCTTTCAACTTAATGAAATGATAAGTAATGCTGGAATATGGAAACACGTTTGAGTAAATGTTCATTGAGGGTAAAGCGGAGAGCAGTAAATTGGAAGTATCTTTTTTTAAATACTGCAAGCAAATTTAAAGTAATTAAGTTCTGTAAAATTAAAGGAAAATATGTAAATATTTAAACTAATTTGTGCTTCATAGTTTGTTGTTATTTTATGGACTGATAGAATCTAACTGCAATAATAAAAATTATATTCCCTTACTGTCAAAATAATTGGAAAGTGTAAACGTTTAAAAACAATAAAAAAAATGAATAATAATTTTATGTTTTAATGAAATGGTAGATTCAAATTTTGAATGTTTTTACTGAAGGTGGGTTTTTGTTTTTACCAAACTGAAGAGAATGTTTTTCTACGAATAAAAAAAAGCTTTAAATTAACTAAACTCTGTACTTTTAAATTTTTGTCAGGATTTTTACGAATACCCTAATAAAATCTGTATGTTTAACCATCTTAGGGAAGGAACGACATAATTCCTCTTTGGCTAGGGCCCACTTGAGCCGAACACACTCAGTCTGGTTAATGGATTTTTACACTGATTAAACTTAGTAGTACTAGAAAGAGGATAAGTATGTCACAAGTATTAAGCGAATGCCTAACATTTCTTTGCAATAAAACTAACACTGCAAACTGGTGTTCCATTTTATCAAAATAGCAATTTCAAATCCAGACACAAATTTATGATTTTTAATTTCTGAGTTTTCACCATTAATGGAATGCATTTTAAAAAGAAGATAAAGAAAAATTAAAATAATAACATTAGGGAGTATTGATATAGTTGTAACAAAGAAACTGAAAGTGAAATGAAACTTGTATTAATTAATATGAAAATCACGATGTTTCATTTTATATCCAACATCAATGCGTGCAGACATTGAAGACCTTTAGAAAAGAAAATGAGCAAAGCATATTTCTAATAAATTGTCGATGATGATAAATCAACAAAAGTGGAAGTATAAAATATATTGTACCATTTAGGTTAGAGTTGTTTTTATCTTATGTTTGAGGCAAACACGCTATTTTCTTGAGATAGTTTTGAACTTGTACTATCGGTTTTTTTTTTCGTTGCAAAAAGCATAGACGTAGATTTAGGTTTAAGTTACGTCCTTGTTCAAAACTATATTTCATTTTAACTTTTATTTACGTGTAATGTTCTATTTTATTGCACATTTCCGGTATCTTACTTCATTCTAATCTTTATTATTTAAAATCACGCATACTGTCTGACCGCCGATAAGATGTTAAGGCTAACATACAGTGTGCAGGCGTAAATGGATGCATTTATTAGTTTTGAACGATGTCAACGATGTTTGTTTGCTTCCATATGAACCAGAGTTACATCAAAATTAGCGAAACACTTGCACATCAATTTTTTACTTTCCCCCCTCATTCAGATAAAATCGTCTAAACTAAACGTTTTCTAATTACCTATTAAAACATCGTAGTTAAAAAATATATTTTATTCTAATTTTTAATTCCGTGTGATATTCTATTTTATTGCAAATTTCCTGCATCTTACTTTATTCTAATCTTTATTTACACAAAATCAGCACGCATACTGTCAGACCACTTATCAGATGTTAAGGCTAACATCCGGTTTGCAGGCGGAAACGAATGCATCTATTAGTTTTTAGCGATGTCAACTTTTCCAGATGTGTGTTTGCTTCCATATAAACCAGAGTCTCGTCAAAATTAGCGAAACACGTGCATCATTTTTTTTTTTTTTACTTTCCCACCTCATTCAGATAAAGTCGACTTAATTAAACTTTTCCCAATAACCTATTAACTGTGGATGTGGATAGCAGTACAACAAATATATTACGTTCGGAATTGTGTGTGTCTGTGTCATTGCAAAGCGCAGTTACGAATCCAGAATTTGGCTCTGGGGGCGGCTAAGGTCCTGAAAATGTTTTGTCTCCCTGACCTCACCAAAGTTATTGAAGCAAATGAGGGTGGTTTTTAAAACCTTTTTTTCCTTCAGTATCTACTATTTAAGAGTGTTAATTAAGTTTTAAACTTTCTTAGTTCGACTTGAAATTGTCTGAAATTTGGTATTCAGTGGTAAAATTCAAAAATTTAACTATATGTGATACTGTAAACCGTATCAAAAAAAAAAAAAAAAAATCGTCATACATTTTAGACACTATGCAAAGTGTCTTAAGGGCAACTTTTTTCAAGTCTTATTCAGAATGCAAAAATATTATGTATGTTAATTTATAGATGTAAACGAAATGGGAAAGAAATAAAAGCTAAAAAAATGTAAACTAATACTTCAAAACAGCAAGAAATGGGACATTTTTTTTTTTTGAACTGACGATATCAAAAAAGGAGGAAAGGGGTAGGGGTATTAAATTGGCGACCCCTTAGTTACTTCAAACGTTTCTGAATTACACAGAGAGAGAGAGGATATGATTTTGGATTCTGGTTTAAAGAGAGTCATTACTAGTTGTAAATATTGAAAATTTAAACTTAATATTAAATATAATGTTAGCGCAGAAATCCGGAGGAGTTCAAAATATGCAGTCTCAAAAATACATTCTAGACGATCATTGGTGATGTTGTAGAGAAAAGAGACTTGAAGGTGCTTCCCCGTCCATTTTTAGACTACTTTCCCAGTAAAAGTCTAATAACGAAGAAAAGAAATCTTAATTCATCTTTAAAATATTGCAAAAAGGAAAAAAATGTCAAAGATAAATAAAATGACCTAAAAAATATCGAAAAATTTAATTTTGAAAGTAGGGTATTGAGATGGGGAAAATGTGTATGTCGGTCTAATGTCAAAAAAAAAAAAACAAAAAAAAAAAAAAAAAAACTTAATATTAGCGCTAAAGAGGATATACAAAACAAATAACCATCTAAAATTTAAAATACACAAGCCTGATCATAAACAACACTCGTTAGAGTCGGATGGTATGAAACAGCAATAGCAAATTAAAAAAAAGGAGGGGGGGAGGTTAGTAGGGGGTTAGGTCCCCTCTAACAGATATATAGGCCTTGCTGTGTGACTCCATACTTGAAATAAAGCAGTTTATGGGATCCTTAAGCAATTATTTCCACTCGTTCAACAACGCCGTTCTCAGGCTATGGATGGTCCACGGAGCTATTGTGCGAGTTGCCATTGCCCTCCTAAAAGCGTTCCAGACATGTTCTACAGGATTGTAGTCTAGAGATCTGCTTGGCCAATCCATCGCATGAATATCCTCCCCTTCCAGAAATTCGTCGACCAGAAGAGCTGTATGTGGTCTGGTGTTAACATTCATTAAAACTAATTCGGGGCTAACAGCGCCCCTCAAGAGGAGATCATAGGGCTCCAAGACCACATCCCTATATGTCGCAACTGTCACAGAGCCTGTCTCAAAGACGTGGAGGGGTGTGCGGCCATTCAACATGATGCCTGGCCCGACCGTCAAACCTCCTCCTCCATGATGGTCATTTTCGCCATTATGAACACAAGGCCACATATGAGCATATAAACACTCGTGTATAATTGAGTATATGAACACAAGGCCACATACAGCTTTTCTGGTCGACAAATTTCTGGAAGGGGAGGATATTCATTCGATGGATTGGCCAAGCAGATCTCTAGACTCTAATCCTATAGAACATGCCTGGGACGCTCTCGGGAGGGCAATAGCAACTTGTAATACCCCTCTGGGGATCATACGTCCTACTAACCCATTTTTTTGTTCAATTTTGCAACCGCTGTTTCATGCCATCTGACTCTAACAAATGTTATTTATGATCATGCGTATGTATTTTAAATTTTGGAGGGTTAATTGTTTTATATTGTTTCGGTGTATACACATACCAAATATCATTAAAATCGGACCTGTAGTTCTGGAGATAATTGACCAAATCTAAAAATTCTCTTAATTTCTTACACCAGTGTATCTCTGATTCGAACAATTTTCCGTTCAATTTTGAACGGTTAAAAGCACTTGGCATTAGCACCTACTTGGATACTAAAAGTCAATATAGGTCCCGACTTTGTTGGAAATGGCTTTTGATAACCAACTCCCGACTCCGACTCCTAGAGTTTTTGGGACTCGACTCCGACTACGAAGCTTTGGTAAAAAGGGGGAAATGACTGGCTCCGGTTCTTGAACTCTTAAAGTCTTCGACTCTGACTCTCACTCCTTTATCAAAAAAATAAATCCGACTCCGATTCCGCAAACAGTGGCAGAATGATTTTGAGGAAAAATGGCCGACTCCGAGTCCCTGACCTTGCCGCTCCTGTTCTTGCGTATTTCAAACAAGGATTGCCAACCTATATAGAAACTGATGCATTATTCAGGACTAGATGCATCTTTGTCCCAAAATCAGATCAGGTGGATCATATTCATCGCATGTGTCCATGAACCACCGACTTTCAAAAATGCTGGTAACTCTAACATGCTGGTCCAGATTGGCGTAGCTACACGTTTCTGCATCTCACTCTGCACTTACAGTGACTGATGCCTTCTATCACAACATCATACATCGACAGGGGCCGCGTTTTATGTATTTATTTACCGCTCGAAAGACTAAACGGTTTTTCCAAAACTTTGGAATCACACAATCTTGGACACCGTCATATTCGACTCATGCAAATAGTATTATTACACGAGCAAATTCTGCTATTTATCAGCTTCGAAAAAAGTTTCTGACAAAGATGAGAATAAGAGAAATGGAAACCAAACGCATTACAAGCATTTAACACCACAAAGCAAAGTTCTACAAAAAAAAAAATCTCCGTTTGACTTGCTTTATGGATATGAACCGCGTCTTCCCCGCGCAATTCACATCATAAACTTTCTTGACGACGAGATCAATTTGATATTCTGCCAATAGCCATTGCTATGAAATCAAGTTTGATCTTCATCGTCGTCTGCATTCCTATAAGCCAGTAGATCTCATTTTACACGACTGGCTGAAAAAAAGGAGATCATGAGTTGTCTTCAATTTTTGACGATGAGGTTGTTTATCCAATCGGAGCAGTATGCTACGAGATCAAAATCATCAATCCGCAGAATAAATGTTTAATAGTCGTTCATGTGCATAGAGTAAAGAAATTACATAGTGAGGCCCTGCTTTTCTTCGAAATTAAAGCCGAAAGTTGCACCGCTGTATCCCAAGATCCTTGACTTTTCGCTAAATATCTTGATTCATAACTTTTACAATTTGTGTCCTTCAGTCAAAAGTACTACTTTTAGTCACTAAGATTGATAGAATAAGAAAAAAAAATGCCAGAAGAAACGTTTTTTTTCCTAACAGTTATTTTCCATTTATTTTTTTAAAAGCTCGATTTTGGAAATATGGCGTGGTCTTTATGACATCACAAGTGTTGTACTTTGTCGCCCTACTCCAATGCCGCACGAAATGTTTCACGCTTTGCTGTAGACCGCGTTGCCAGGTTATGATAATTTGCGCTGTGCTTTAATAGCCTCAGTGAATGGCATTTCATCAACTGTGATGCCATGTGCAGAAGCGTAAAAAATGAATTTCAATCTGCGCAGCGATAAAAATAATTGGTAAACATTATTAAACTTTGTCAAATGATTTTAAAAAAATGGTTTAATTCTTATGATTTTAAGCATTCTCTTTCACAAAAAAATACTTTTAAAATTTTGGAAACAACCCGACCGAGCGGTCTGAGCGACTGATTGACATTGACACACTTGATGCTGTTGCATCGACTGCCACCCACCACATTATCAAAACTCCGCCCATCTTCACACCGATGTATCCCATTATTCCGGCTTGAATTTCATCTCCTTTTTACCATACACGGAGACTCTCTATGAAATTTCTTTACTCTATGTTCATGTGCAGCCTCTTAGTCCCTACTACGTGTGGGGTGATCCACTCATCGAGGAAAACAACAGCTCGGAGGAAGATGACAAATCGGTAGCAGAAATACAGGAGGGGCCTCTGTGGCCGAGCGGTCTGAGTGACTGCTTGACATTGGCACACTTGAGGCGGTGGGTTCGACTCCCACCCTCGCTCCGGTTGTACTTTCCCTTCTTTGTGATGTAAAATTTTCATGTGTTGTTTATATGTGTAATAAAAAATATATCATGCGTAAGGGTGGCAAGGCAGTCAGATTGTAGTCCTCATCAAAATAAACATGTGCAATTAAGCACCGAAAGAAATAAAGAAATACAGGATCCAGATTTCTGAAAATGATATCCTCACATCCAATTACTACGACCTGCGACGCGATCGTCAATCTAGTCAAAAGATTTGGACAGCATATCCTCAAAACCTTTGTGTTTACGCTTCAATTTTAGATTTATTTGTGACTAAATTCAACATTGAACGATGCCGAATATAAGGTCAATTATTATTTGTTTATAAAATATTGGGGGGCCTCCGTGGCCCTGGGGTAAAAGTTTCGTCTTCTAAGCCGGAGGTCGAGGGTTTGATTCCCATCGGTGCCCTGGGTGTTATTTCCTTCTCTTGTGTTGTAAATCTTTCATGTATGTGTCCGGAGGCAAGGTGTTTAGTACGTAGTCCTTATGCATGCGAAGCTCTGTAGTTTCTGTATAAGTTAAAAAATAAAAAAAAATAAATAAATATTGTCTTTGAGTGGCAACACTTAGTTGCTCATGAATTAATGAGGGTGTTCGCAATGATGTCGCCACGTTTGGATTTCTGAACTGTTATTGTTATATTCATATTTCGCAATTGTTCATTGTTTTTATTTTTTTTATGGTTTTATTGTTGTTGTTTTGCAAGTACAAAATTAAATACAATGAAAAAAAGAGCCGAAAGCTTCAAGAACGGCTTCGGCATTTTCTTCGGCCTTGTCTGTGTTGAGCGTTCACTTTGTGCAGTTCAGGTCTATTTTCAAGAGGAATGATAAACGGGCAATTGAAAATGTGTTCCAGTTCAAGTTGTTTAATGTTTTTATTAAATATAAATTTGCCTTCATCATAATGAACTTTATCATCACCTTATACGTGCTCCATTGGTCCTAAGTTTGCTATTTCCAACAGTACAAGGTAAGTGGACATTTTTCTCCTGACCGTTGTTTTTTAATCGCATTTCAATTATGAAGTTTGACGTAATTTATCTCTTTGAACTAGCTTCTGTTATGATTCTGTATGATTGTGTTTATTTTCTGAGAAAGTAGAACATAATTGAAAATATGACGGTTCCTTAACTATTACAGGCTTTTACAAGTATTTAAAAATACTATTTGAACAAAAATGGGTTGTTCGTAAGTGATAATTTTTGCTTCTGTTATGATTCTGTATGATTATGTTTATTTTCTGAGAAAGTAGAACATAATTGAAAATATGATGGTTCCTTAACTATTACAGGCTTTTACAAGTATTTAAAAATACTATTTGAACAAAAATGGTTTGTTCGTAAGTGATAATTTTTGTCCTACCTTAAAACATGTAAAATTTGACAAGAAAGCTTTGATTTATATATTTGGATGAACAAGACACGACTAGCTAACTATGTAAGTGCAAATTTAGAAGTAATACTACGTTCTACTTATCAGAAAATCTTGGATCTTTAAGAAGACATAAATTCTTCGAATTAAATAAAATTTAGAAACAATGTTTGAGCGACATTTATATCAAATCTTCACATCATTTGAAATCGCGTGAAAACATTAATTGATTGTCTTTCTCGAAGGGGTATAAAAACAACAGAATTCAAATTACCTGCTTGTAGCTGTACATATAATAATATGTGTGTGCAATTTTTGCATTGATTTTTCAACCCCCCACCCCTCCGCCTGGAAGCATGTGATTATAAACCTGAACACATGTTCTTTTATTTATCACATACAATATATAACTGATATTAGAGTAAACTCTCATGAAACCAGACTCTCATTAAACTGGATTTCGCATAATCCGGTGGCGATTTAGATGCACACTGCGTAAATCAAAGGCGAGTTAGCATAATTAGGTATTTTTGTAATGTATTTTTGCAATTTTCTCTTAAACTGCTTTGTGTTTCATTCTCTTCAATTCAAAACATAATTTTTACTGTTAACAGTATGTTTGTGCACCTTGGTTCAACTTTTTAGGTTATTCTGTTTAATCCGTACTTTTTTAAAAAAAATTCTGTCGACCTGAATCCCCAATTAGTTTGGATTAATAATGTTTTACTGTATTTGCAACATGTAATGTTAATTTAAACCTCATGTCCGAGAACAGGAGTGCGAAAGTCCTGTTGATCAACCCTATGAGTATGTACGGTATACAGGACATGAACTTCAAACAGCTGCTAATCATTTGTTAATTGATTAAATTGCTCGATTTTTTTCGTAGTTAACTATTTACATTCTGCTTATTATTATATGTGCAAAAATGTTTCCTTTTAGGATTGACAACATTAAAAAATAGGGGTTGGGGAATTGGGACTAGAACATTTCTTCTAACACGGATTCTTGTCGCGAAAACGAGGTTTTTATTTCTGATTTTTTAAAAATATATATATATATATATTTTTTATTAATCATTTCAAATGATTGATTTTGTTTTATTATTGTTTAGAGAATATTTTACTCTGAAGTGTGTTTCATATGCCATCGTTTTTTTTTTATTATCTGAAACATTTATTTAAAAAATATAATTTCGGATTTTTGGACGGTCCTAACTCTTTTGATTTGTCTTCTAAAAACTTGAAATTTTGACTAGTAGATACTCTTTACCAATAACACTGTCTACCGAAGAAAAGCATTTTTGGTTAAGTATTGCATAATTCCGTCTTAATGGGTTGAAGACTATGCAGCTACGGTTACGGTGTTCAGTGGCTGCCCGTTTGAGGTCACCATGACCAAGCATAATGTTTTTTTATTCGGTAAATTTTGACTCATAATTCGGAAAAATTTAAAACTATTGCAATATTGAAGTTTCTAAAAATATTTTTTATCCTAATGCATTTTCTCAATAAACGTTGGTATGTATGTGCTCGTGCTTTTTTTTTACATTTTGTAAAATTCAGAATTTTGGGCTCTCCTCTGATATGCCCCCCTCTTGGCGAGATTTTAATTTTTCGCTCGATACGAAAATCGCCAATAAGGCGATAACTTGGCAACCCTGGTTTTGCAACTTGAACGCTGGAAAGTAGTTTCTCGAAGTCTGTCTTTTTGCACGTGTCTGTGAGGTAGGAGATAGGTGCTCATATGTTCCGCTTTTAGAGTATTCTTTTTCTTGTTGTTTTTTAATGTTAATTTAGTTGAATTTTCTATTTTAATTATGAGTTCGGTTTGTGATGTTGTCCAAAAGTATCAGTTGAAATTTTTGAATGAATCTTCTTTTTCTTTTTCGTCAGGTCGTCCAACGTTTGGACGTACCGGAGTCCTAAATAGATTTTTTATATTTAAACTAATTGAAAATAAAGAGGTTTTTTTAGAATTTTTAAGGGAAATTGGTTTACTTAAGAATGAAATGTTATGTTCTAGATGTAATTCTGTTATGAAAATTAAAAAAACTAAAAAATGTTCAGATGGGTTAATTTTTTTTTGTAGAAAGGTTATTGGGGGTGTTGTTTGTGGAAAAGAAGCAACGATCAGGAGTGGGTCATGGTTTAGTTCTAGCAAGTTGAAAATAGAGGAGATTTTTTTGATAACATATGAGATTTTAATTGGGACCAAAACTGCTGATATTGAAAGTCAATATTTTTTTTCATCACAAACTTTAGCCGATTGGCGAAATTATATTAATGAAGAAATATTAAATTACATTGAATTAAAATCCGAACAAATAGGGGGGGGGGTGGGAAAGTTATTGAAGTTGATGAATCTAAATTTGGGAAAAGAAAATATAATCGGGGACATGCAGTTGAGGGACAATGGGTTTTTGGGGGGGTTGAACGGGGTTCGGGGAAAATTTTTTTGGTTGCTGTTGGGGATAGGGGTAGGGAAACTCTATTTTTGGCAATTAAGCAGTGGATACTACCAGGCACGACGGTGCACTCCGATTGTTGGAGGGCATATGATACATTGGGGGAGGAGGGGTATGAGCATTTAACAGTCAACCATAAACTTAATTTTGTAGATCCAGAAACTAAATGTCACACTAACACAATTGAATCCACATGGAGACACGTTAAAAGTACTCTACCAACATATAATAGATTAGGGGATTTTAAATTTTATTTAGCTTATTATTTATACAAAAAAAAATTGTGAATACAAAAATGAGGATATGTTTGTAAAGTTTTTGGAAATAATTCGCGAAATTAATTGGGTGGAGTACAAAATACAAGTAAAATAAGGTTGTTTTTTTTGGAATTTTTTTTGTCAAAACAAACATAATTTAAATATTTTTGTCAAGTAATGATAATAAAAAATGGGATAATTTCCCTAAGAGCGGAACATATGTGCACTGCCACACGTGAGGAAGTAAAAGAAAAGTAAAAAAGGTAAGTGAACATATTTTGAATTATTGTGTTTTTAGTGTGTTTCTAGTAGTTTGTATTTTGGTCTGGTTGGCATTTTTGTAGCACAAAAATGGTGTTAATTTCACATAAAATCTGTGACTTTATTGTATACTGAACGGAGGAGATCTGTGACTTATATCCGACTGTGATGTATATTAAAAGTCGGAGGGATAACGGACCGAGCGGCACCGAGGGCTCGTATCCCGGAGAAACAACGGAAAAAAATTAATGCATTAATTTCATTAAATAATTATTGACATAATTTGAATTTTTCCTGTTGGCGCTAAAAAAGCATCGCTAAGAACGATGTATGACATATGACGTCATACATAGTTTTCTTGGCGACGCTTTTTTGGCGCCAACAGGAAAAAGTCGCCAAGAGGGGGGGGTATATCAGATTTGTTCCGAATTTTGTTCGACACATTTAGGATCCCCCCCCCCCTCTCAGAAAAAGGGCTCCGGGAACCTTTGACTGCATGCTAGTATGTTTGAGATACAAATAAATAAATAGGAAGTATTTGAATTTAGCATCCTTTGAATTCCTTTTATAGGATGGGATTATTCATTATTCAGCAATTTTACGATAAGTGATCTTTTTCAATAATGTTTGTAAACTTGAAGTACGTAGTTAATTTTCAAATTATCTATCCTATGTTAGTACGTGGGAGCAGTTTATTTGTAAATTTCATTCAGTTTCTGACGGATTTTTAACACATGGGCGCAGTTTATTTACATTTTATTAGATTTCTGACGGATGTTTTAATACACGGGCGAAGTTTATTTGTAAATTTTATTCAGTTTCTGACGGATTGTTTAATGCATGGGAGCAGTTTATTTGTAAATTTCATTCAGTTTCCGACGGATTCTTAAATACATGGGCGAAGTTTACTTGTAAAACTAATTCAGTTTCTGACGGATTTTTTAATTTGTTTCGAGAATATAGGTATGCTTAGTTACAGAAAAAATAAATTAATGAACCAGTTATACTCCAATGATCTCAGTTGCAGATTATTATAAAGATCTCAATATAATTGTTGTAAAAGGTTCATGGGATATGAAATTATGGAGATAGGAAACGGTGTAATATGACTTTAGATAAAAATTACGAGGTTTTAATTTGTTTTGCGTTATACAATGTAAAATCTAAGTGTGATTTCGGTAAGTTTATTGAAATTAAGTATTATTTCAAAATGGGTATAGTTAAGTTCATAATGTTAATGACTATGATTGGAATTGCTTTAAGTATAGTTTTTCAGTTACTATATTTTGTTCTGATTTTTTAGAAATGTTTATTAAAGCGATAAAAAAAAGTTCTGATAAAAACAAACTAGGTGATTGAAATCGAAATGTTACTACTTCAAAACCAGAAAGCGAAAGCGTTATAAGTTGTGTTGTGGCACAGCTGAGCAACTGCTGATGCTGATACTATCAGGGGATGGTAAAAATGGGTCATGTGCCCTCCCATCTAAACCGCTGACGCTGTTGTCCGTCCTCATTGTGTTCAAACAGTTTATGAATAAAATGCAAAATATTTTAGTAATATTTTCAAATGTAAAAAGTCTTTAAAATAAAATATTTCAAATGTTATTTTTTTATTGGTTATGAAATTAATGCGTAACGTAATGCTCAACGGAGTGTCTTTTCCTCGCCAATCTGGTGCTATTATTGAAACCCAATCAGTTTCAGAAATAAATTGTACCTAGAACCGTAGGTTCATTCATGTAAAGAGGAGGCTCATTCTTCAGCATGTACCTCCCCACCCATTAACAATGTTGGTTTGTATCCACCCCCGGATACTTACTAAAAGTTTTAAGAATGAGTAATGCTTCTACTTTAACTCGAGACTATGATCTTGTTTGAATTAAAACATTAAAACTTAAACATAAAAATATGTTTTTTTATTACTTTCAGATGTTGTTCTTATACGCTAGAGTATTTGGTATAACTGTGGAATGTGAGAAGAAATTTAACTACCAAAAATCGTCGTCCTATAACTTCACCTACGAAATGCAAGGGTGTTATGCTTCGTAAATTGTATTACTCCTTGTTTAATCCCCGAAACAGCAGTGGCGTATCTAGCAAGGGGTGTTCTACGGGGCAGTAATTTGTGGCGTCAGCCTCCCCTCCCCGGGTACAAAATTCCTTGTATGTAGAGCTCATCTAATTTTTACATTCCCCACCCCTTTATTTGATATTATGAAAGTTTAAACTACCGAAAGATTCAACATTTGAGTTGGGGGTGGGAGCACTAAAAAGAGCATTAATTTGTTGCGCCTATGCTGGCTCCTCCCAGAGGAAATGCTGGCTACACTGTTAAAACTGCGGATTGCATATGGCAATCATAAGGCTGAAACGTTCTAGCACCAGTGACACACCCTGCAGGGTGCTGTTCGGCTCTCTATGGCGCCCTTAAGGGTACCAGAGTTAAAGAAATGGCACCCTTAGAAGTACCACATAGTGCTGTACGGAAAAAAAAAGGCACCGTTAAGGGTCACTTGGGGGTGTCATAAGGAGCCAATTGGCACCTTATGAAAATGCCACTGGTACTACAACATTTCACCCTAAAAGGCGCCATAGCTGCAGTTTCAACTATGTGCGCATGTTGTAGTACGCCTCTTTTTTTGGTTGCAACTTGCTGTATGTCTGTATGAACAGATGTTTTTGTTTTTTTTTTTTTTTTTTTTTTTTTTTTTTGGGGGGGGGGGGGGTCCCAAAAAAAACGAAAGTCGATGTTTCAAGTTGCACACCCTCTTATATTTTTTTTTAAAGTCAAAACAATTGTAAAAAAAACTTCATACAATTGCAACCTGTACCGACTTGCGCCTGAAAGTGGTGTACACTACGCAGAATTGGAAAAACTTTTTTTTTTCAGAAGTTCGATATTTCATGATGATAAAACGCTGCCCCGGTAGCCCCACGTGAACCACCAAAATATTTGAAAATGTATTCGCTAATGATTTTTAAGCTTGAAATTTTATTGAAATGTATACGTAATATTTTTGAAAAGATAAATTGAAAAAAATCATTTTTTTAACGAAAATTATAAATGTCAGGCCTTTTGACGGACGAATTTTTTTTCTAATTTGGATAATTATTTTTGTGGTATGTGTGGGGCTATCGGGGCAACGCTTTATAAAAATGACATTTCCAGCTTCCGCAAATTTTTAAAAGTTAATCGGCCTAGTAAACCGGACTAGTTTTTACTTTCGGGCGCAAGTCGGCACGCGCGGGTTACCGTTGTTTAAACTATATAAAACTTTTTCTTTACAAATGTTTTGACCTAAAAGGTGAAATATTAGAGGGTATGCGACTTGAAACATCGACTTTCGTTTTTTTGCGGGGACCCCCTAATGATGTATATATTTTTGCTTGTATACATTGCGTAACTCCAAAACCATTTAATGTGTAGTGTTGAAATTTTGTATTTAATACTTATATGATATATAGCTATGCAGCTACTTTTACTTTCTTATACAAAGTGATAGAAAAATTGCAATAACTAAAAATTTTCCGACACAAGTTTTAACGGAAATTTTTCTTTTTAATGACCTTTTTCTTCATGCCCGTAAATAGGAACGTATGGGCAACCAATTGTTTATTTATTTCGACCATCTACTAGTAACTTGTTTCATTGACGCGAATCTATCTTAACTTCAAGTCGTATTCCGCATAATGCAAACGTGATGTCTTAAATTAGCGACCTGGATTCAAATTTTCGGCGTTTTTCACCAAAATTGACACGCAGAATTCGGAGTTAATTTTTGATGTAGCCGATATTAGGCACAATTTCCATAGAACTAATGTTAAACACTGCGGATATTTGGCTCATGAATTTTTAAAAAATGACTTTTTATTTTTGTTTAAGGTAGCATTTAACTAGAGGGTGTATGAAATTAAAGTATTACTTTGATAACGCAAAGGCACTGATTTTGTTGTATTTTTATGATTCTTACGAGTTTGTTTTAGTTATTGAAGACCGTGTTCAGAGTTTCACAAACCGGGGGATTTTGGTTTTCTTTAATAATAAAGATGAAAAAAAGTATGAACCTCTGTTTCTCTGGATATCTGTCTCTCTGGATCTCTGTTTGGATGTCTGTTACACGCAAAGTGCCCACACCGTTCAGCCGATTTTAATGAAATTTGGCACAAAATTAGTTCGTAGGATAGGGGTGAGCACCTCCAAGCGAATTTTCGAAAATTCGATTTTGTTCTTTTTCTATTCCAATTTTTAGAAATTTTATCGAACAAATCATTCCATAGATGAGTAAATTATCATAACGTGTGCTAGCAAATTACCATAACATGGGTGATGAACAAAGCACATTGACGAGAAATTCCTCATCAATTATTTGTAAATATACCGGCGAACCAAATGACCTTTTAGTTTTATACTACGGACAAAGCCGTGCAGTTACCGCTAGTAAGTAATATTAGAAATACAGTCAAGCCCGCTTATTAAAATATCGGTGAAAAGAATATCCCGCTTAATATAATACATTTTCCATGTACCAAACCGATGTAATGTACTATTTTGATCCCGGTTAATGGAATATCCCGCTTATTGGAATATTTTTTCGTGGCAAAATGGCTATTCCATTAAGCGGGTTCGACTGTATTATTACTGCGTTTTATACGGAGCTATAAATACACCAAATATTCGCGTTTTGTTCTGATTAAATATACAACTCTTGCATAGGTCCGTTTGTACGATACAATAAAGTATAGTACATACTTAACAAACAATATGGCGTACTTTGGAGCGTCAGACTGCAACTGAACTATATAAGTCATAAGTATTTGCAAGAAAAGGTACTATGTAGTTTGGTTTGAACGCATTGTTTTTTTTTTTTATCTATAATAAAAATATAAAGCTGAAGAGCTTGTTTGAATGTGCTAATCTCAGGAACTACTGATTTGAATTGATTTTTTTTTTTGTGTTGAATAGTCCATTTAGTGAGGAAGGTTATAGGCTATTTTTTTTTCAACATATTAGATTGACCGAAATATTTGCAATTGCAAATTAAATGTTTAAGTGACTATTTTGTTTTATGCATTTTTAATAGATGGCGGGGTAAGTTAACTCATTAAGAGGGCGCTGGTCGACAGTGTCCATGTCAATAGATGCGAGGAACCATGCCGCGTGGCCCAGACGCGTGGTCGGCTACGCTAAAGTGGGACTGTTACGGTCATAAAACTGCTTTTTTAATGCGTTTTTTTTTTTTTTTTTTTTTTTTTTTTTTTTTTTTTTTTAATTTCGATATTTAGGTACATAAATTGGTTTTGTAGGATTTTTCTATTGGATTTTGTTTTCTTTATTTCTTCAAAGTTTGTTTTTGTTCTTATAGTTGGAAGATAGTTATTATCTAAGTAAACTGTTTGATTTATCGGATCATTCAACTGTAGTTGTTCTTTATAACGTTTTAATCTTTGTATTGTTTATTAGGCGCAACATTACAAATTGCTGAAAAAAAAACCACTTTACTTGCTAAAGGACAGGGCTACACGTAGCTTGGTTGCTTGGCGCGTTGACCGATGAACTAGACAGTTGAAGGATTAGTTTGAGTTTTAAAGCAACTGATAATCTTTTTATGAGTTTTGACGAATAGTGTTAACTTCGAAAGAGACTTTAGTTGGTTTTTTGAGAAGGTCTCTATGCATTTCAGTTGAGAAGAAAATTGAACATTTCACATCAGAAGTAGGGGGGGGGGGGCGGACGTGGATTTTTTTGAATTCAACGGACCTCCTTTAAATTAGGCATCGCCTTGGGGGCATTGCTAGTGAAAGATAAGTCTGCTCATTAAAGTATATTTTTTGCGTATTTCCCGGACTTTCATTTATGTAGATTGCCTTTGGTCCAAGTTTGTCCTGATAGAAGAGGTTGTACTGTACATGTAAGCAGGGGCGTGCACAGGGGGAGAAAGTACACACAATGTAATCATTACCTCTTTTTGAAAAGCAGTATATAAGGCACTATCTGCTTTGTATTGACAACTTATTTTACTGTTCCTCTATCACTATATTTCCAAAATATGATTTTAGTCGATAACGAAAGGTCATTTCTAAATTACCGGGAAACATTAAGGGAATACTTTAAAAAAAAGATTTGCACGAACTTCAACTTTCTAGTTAATTTTAAGTCAAATGTGCACTTTATATCAAATGTGCACTTATGTTCGCTTATATATTTTTTCCAATTTGAGGTGTTTAACCCTTAAAATCCTCCCCTTGCACACGGCCATTTCAAATTTCGGACGCTATCGAAAGCATAGAAGATTTTTTTAATTAGGAATTTGATGCTGCCATTATCTATTTTTACTATACTTAAACCTCTCATAAAAGTAATATACACTAATTCGTAGAACAGCTTCTAATGCACGTTTATAAAGGATCACGTGCATGTTTTTTTCACTAAAACTATGGGACATTTATTTTTAGTAAGTTACCGCCCTATAGCCAGGGCTAAGGCAGAAATACATGAAATACTCCGCCAGTTCAGTCATGGAATGACTGGGCTTGCGGTGTATTTCATGTATGGAATATTTAGCAGGATGTGTGTACATAGAAGTAAAGTCAAGTTCATATCCGATTTTGTTTCCCAATTAGACGATTAAACTAGAAGTTCCGTCCAGAACTAAATGAGCCAAACCAATATTCTCTAAATTAGCTAGAGACTGCAAATTGTGCCAAACATACCTTTTTAACTGTTTAAACTGAGTTCCTGCAGTAAAATATGCCTCGTTCATCTGATGAAATAGATACGTAAAAAATAAATGAAGGAATCAAATATAGTACGTAAAAAATAAATGAACGAACAAATAAATTAGTAGCACTTTTTTAACATTGCAGCTAATATAGGTTTTAATTTAAAAAAAAACATCATTAATCGCTTTATAAAATAATAACAATAATTAAAAATACAGTGAAACCTGTGCAAGTTGACCACCTGCGGTGCACTACTTTAATGATCCACTTAAACAGGTGGTCAACTTACAGAGGTTGATTTATATAATAAGGGTTTATTCCGTGCCTGAAAAAAGCGGTCAACTTAGACAGGTGATCAACTTCACAGGTTTTATTGTACTATATTCATTAAAATAAATATATTTCATCAAAAAAAGGGAAAAAGGTTATTCTATTTTTTTTACCAAAGTAAAAATAAAGTACCTCGGATTTTCTTTGTCCCCCGTTGCCAAAGAACAATTAAAAATATATACTTTAAAGAGTAAGTAAGAATAAAATGCCCACTTAAGTAAATAATTTTCATTACCAAGAAAACAAAATCGTCTACACAGCTCCTTATGCTAAAACACAAAAGATTCCGAATCTCGCTTTATTTGCTGTTTCCAAAAATAAATACATAAATTGGTATCATAGAGTGAAAATTAAAATAAATCATATCAACGATAATTATTTCACAGTAAAAACCAGGGCTGGATAGTGAAAGTCAGAATCGATCCAACTTTTGGGTAAAGGAGTCAGGAGTAGATGGTTTTAAATTCAAAGACTCGGAATTGGTTATTTTCCCTTAAAGTCCGCAGCTTTTGAAGGCTTGCGGAATCGAAAGGATTACAGGATAAAGGAGTCGAGTCGAGAGTAGAAGACGTTAAAATTCAAATAGCAGTCAGTCATTTTCCCTCCAAGTCTAAATATCTGCCAAAGCGGCGGTGTCAGAATCGATGGAAGTTGGAGAGTCAGAGTCCGACTAATTTTGGGGTACGGAGTCGACGGCTCTTAAATTCTAGTAGTCGGGAGTTGCTCATTATTTTCCTACCAGCTCCACAGCTCAGGTAAAAACAATTGCTATTTGAGTTCATTTTATTTTGATTCCGTCATATTTATAGCTAACTCTCGTCAATTATAAGTCCACGGAATATTGCATTTTATATAAAACAACCCTGTTGTAAAACTTTCCACGACAAGAAAACCTTCAACTCTTCCCCACAAAAAAGAAGGTCTTCATCCTAAATCCCGAAACCCTTTGTTTTAAAAAGTTAAGATATCTATCTAGTTTTCCCTCCGAGTATCTGACAAACTACCATCCTCCTTGTATTCCACTTTCATCTCTATTCTACTTTCTCGATTATCCCGCTATCACCAACTCCTCACCAGTGAGGATAATATCCTTTAAATCATGTTCAATGCTGTTTAACGCATATTTTTTTGCTATCTAATCAGAAAATATCTCTCTGAGCAAACCTTCCGCAAACAAGTACGAAAACAATCGAGTTTTACTTTCTTTTACGAAGTAAATGAAGTATTGTATTTGCAAAAAAAATGTCACCCAAAAATCGGCCTTAATTTCCTTTTTGCTCGCCTGCGAATGAATATTGAGTTTTTTTCCGACCCGACTACACGTGGATATATGAGTAAGAACGTATGGACACCCGAAATATCCATTTTGACGATCCTCGAGTTGATGACAACGAGTTTTCTCGTGACGTTCGTATGTATTTGCGTATGTGTATATGTGCGTATGTGTTTTCGTGTGTAGGTGCGTATGTATCTTTAATAACTCAAAAACGGTATGTCCTAGAAAGTTGAAATTTGTACGTAGACTCCTAGTGGGGTCTAGTTGTGCACCTCCCCTTTTGGTTGTATTTAGAAGTTCCAAAGGGGGTCTTTTACACCTTTTTTTGGGGAGGGGCGATCATTGTTAATTTCATTTCAAACTCATGTCGTGTAATAATTTAGCAAACACGTGGCGTCAGATTTGGCGTTTTTTTTTTTTTTTTACAAAAAGTCTGGTTTTATTTTGACCATTATTGGCAGCATTTAGAGAGTAATCCATTGAATCGCATTAAAAGGTCCAATAATGGGAAAATTAATCCGTATAAATCTTTTTTTACTTCAGTTTGCAACAAACTTGGGGCAAAAATATTTAAAATGTTTCTTTGCTTACTCCAAGGCACTATTATCATTAAATTGGAAGTAAAAGAAAGTCATGTGACGCACACATCAGCTCGTTTTGCATTGTCGTCAGTGTTAAAATTTTTTGAATTGTTCTTAAAATACCCTTAAAATGGCTAAATGAAAACAATCTGCTCTACATTTTCCTTATCAAAGCGCTATCACCAACAAAGTTTGTTTGAAGCAATTCTACCTTAGATTTCGGATCTATATTGACTTTTATTTTCCCGTGGGCGCTAATATGAAGGGTTTTTAGCTGTTCAAAATGTCAGTATTATGTATCTAAACTTCTTGATGTTTCTTAATCCGGGAGAACTCGCGCTACTTTTCGTCACACGAACGCTCGCGGGGGGGCTCCGTAGGCCCGGAGTGGTTATTTCAGTAAATTAAGTTTGCAAAATAGAAAAAAAAATGTGTTTTTAACTCTGAATTATAAATAGATAAACAGCCTCTAAAATATGTTTTAAAAAGTAAGGTTTAAGAAAGTTTTATGATACATGAATCTAAATCTTCTTCTAAGCATTACGGATGATCCCTTTACTGTTCTGTGTCAACTTCTTCTTCATCATCTTCATTAAGGGAGTTCTTATCAGTTGAAACCTCAACCAACAAGGTCTGCAACATCTTTATTTCATCTTTGTAGCTTAAATAGCGATGCATTTCACAACCTCTTCCTTTACATTCACATTCTGAAATGAAAAGTGTGAGCGCTCGCTCCGGGCTTCTGAGACCCGAACCGGAATTTTCTGGGAAAAAGGGGGAATGTACATTCCTGAAAAGTATTTGGTCAGTATGTAGGTCACCTCGAACGCAGCTACTGTGGACCTCATTCATTTCCGTTGAAGAGGTGATTTTTGGCAGCGTAGTTTTGTAATGATCGAGCTTGAGAGGCCCGGTGCGAGTTCTGTAACTTATTTGTGTAAAATGAATTTGGAAAAGTCTGTACTCAACAACATCTTGAAGCATCTTGAGCGTTCTGAGAATGGTTGAAAAAGCTATTCACGTTCTTTTACAATTATATGCAAAAGTAGCATTCGATGCAATAATTAAATATTCAAGACTGAACTATATTACACAAAACCGACCGAAAATTGTTCAAATCAAAATGACGCTTTCTGTTCATGTTCTTCACTAAGAGATTTTCCAATACTAGGGGATTTCTCTCCTGCTCGATGACGCTCACCAACTTCCGAAGACTGCAATCTCATTTGATTCACAAACATTTAAATCGTTTATTAGAAAAATCAGATCAAAGACGCGTTATGACTTCCGTTTCTAACAAATTGCAATGAAGCTAACAAATCCTCTCACCATCCTCTCGCAGGGCGGTGGCGCATCCTATGAAATGTTACAAATAATCCGTCAAGAAAACGAGCCCCCCTCCCCCCTTCTCCCGAAAATGAGATTAAAAACTCTCTTAAAAAGCAGCACCTCAAAAATTCAATTGCGCTTGCTGCACCATGGAACGCCCACGCCCCCTTTTTCAGTGAGCACCCCTTTAGACATCCAATCACGTCTGAAAAAGCAAAGAAAATGAACTATTGGAGTGCTAGATTCAAACACCTAGAGATCTATCTCTATTTGAAACATCTCGAGATCTCGGATCCAAGTAATCGATCAGTCAATCGGTCAAGATCTCGGTTAAAGATATCTCTAGCAGTCAATCGCTCGAGCTCTCGCTTTCGAAAGATTTCGATTATCAATCGCTCGAGTACTCGACTTCGAAAGATCTAGATTATCAATCTCTCGATTTATCAGTAGTACTCGATTCCCAAGATTTCGATTATCAAAAGTTCTCCATTATGCCAATCACTAATTAGAGTACTTTTATTTGTCCCCTTCCTGTAACCTTGCTGTGGATCAAGTTACAAGCCTAAACTATTAGTGACTAAGAGGACATACTAAAAGTTGTTTACTCTCAACTATATATGAGGTCACGGCATTCCCCCCTTCAAGTCGAACAAAAGCAATTTAAGTCGAGTCAAACAGAAGCACAGTCGAACTATCCTTCTTTCGATGCAACTCACGGAACTTTTGACCTCTGTAACTTCGTTGTAGATAAAACGATAAGCCTGAAATTTTAGTGACTAAGAGAACATGCGATAGCGAGGTATACTAGAGAATTTCGTTCCATTTATATTAATAGTTTACGAATTATTTCTAGCCGAAATTATATCGTTGACAGATGATTTCACTAACCGGATCATCAAAAATCTAAGGCTCTAGCAAACAGAATTGGAAATTAGAAACAGTAAATATTTTTCACGTATTGAAGAAAAAACGGAAACATTCCGAAATTTCTGTCACGTAACGTAGTTTTATAGCTGATTCCATAATTGTCAATAAGTTATCCGAAAGATGGTGCTCTCTCGCTATGAAGTAGGAAATTCATCATTGGTGTATCAGAGCTTGGCATGGTTACAATTAATGACAAATATATATAGAAGGGTGACGTTGCAAAATTTGACGAATGCACCGATTTGTAAACTATTGACATAGACTCTTTTAAAGTTATTTTAGCTTTTCCAAGGTGCGGGAAATTTCGATCACTGGGGTTCTTTTCAATTTTCCTCACTCGCCAATTATCTTCCTAGTATTAATCGCTAATGTACTTCGGTTTATATTTTATTGTAAAAAACGAAATTTTGCCCGAAAATTGGCGATCCCACCAAAATTGCCTCTTTATCTGCCTCATTTAAAACTAGTATCGATTGTATTAGGAAGCGCTATCTGCGAAGAGACATGAAATCCCACCAAAAAGATAAACTACAAAAATGCAAGTCTCACTTCAACACTAAACAGTTGAGATCTCGAGTAAAATCAAATCGGTTTTTCCAGTGTCTTAGGAAGCACCTGTTTAACAACTTCTACCATAAACTGTTTTCTAGTAAGTTCCCTTGCAATGTTTATGGTGACCATAACAATGTTAGACATCTTTATTTCTATAATATAGTAGATTTGGCAATCGCATGGTAATATGTTAACATAGCAATAAATGGTACTCATCTGCTTCTTACAATGCTACGTACGTACGTACTTACAGTGCTACAATGTAACTTTATGAATGATTTGCTACAATAATTACAATAGCTAATTATTTTTTTTGCCTCTAAACATCTTTTTTGTAAAAAAAAAAAAATCAATGATTTTTTTCTTCCGTGTTAGAAAGTATACTATTCTGAATTAAGATTTGAAAACATTAAAAGGAACTATTTTTATGTATGTCGTTTTTAAACAGAGCTTTAGTTTAAAACCTGAAACTTGCCTAGCAATCCCGTGTGAACGTCTTACTACGTTAAGCGTGGAACTTGGGATGGGTAATTTTCTCACTCAGAATGAAATATAAGTAAACGAAAAAGATGAGGCTGCACAAAACAGGTGTATCCTATACTGTGTAGTAAAGTGTTTGCATAATTAATTATATTTCGTTTTTCTCAAATAAAAATTATCGACATTCCTGCCGGCAGTCATGTGGTGTACCAAATTCTATAGCTTCTAAATTTAACAAATCTGTTTCTTCTGTTCTACTTTATGATAGTTTATGGTTTTATGAAATATCAATCAAAGAATATATTCTAGCATATACGAGTTTTTGGTAGGGAATCCTATTAAAATAAGAATCATTTCTCGAAGTTTAGGATTCTCATGAAAGAGAATTAATCTTTAATCGGTGAGGCTAACATCTCTGCAATCGAAATGTTTTAAACATGGAAGTAAATGATTTTTTTTATGAATGTATTTTTCTTTAAAATAAATAACAGTAAATATAATTCAGTTTTTTTTTTTTTTTTTGTGTTATGTCGGACATGTTAAACATATTGTGTTTTAAACAAAGATTAGAAGAAATTTAAATAAAATTAAGACTATGGATGTAGTGCTTCAAAAATGCTTACAGTGTTACAAGATGTTTCTATGTTACAATATATATCTAGAAGTTGCTACAAAGCTTAAAGTAGTGAAAGACACTGCTCCTTTTTTTTTGGCTTCTAATTATATATTATTTGAGAAAAAGTGCACCGATTTTTTTTCTGTGATGTTGGAAAAGTTAAAAATATTGTATTCTGTATTGAGATTGGAAAACATTAAAGGGAACTATTGCAATGTATGTTGCTTTTGAAGAGAATTTTAATTGAAAGTCTAAAACTTGCCTAGCAATCCCTTGTGAGACGTCTTACTGCGTTAAGCGTGGAACTTGGGATAGGTAATATTTCTCAATCAGAATTAAACGTAAATTAATGACAAAAATGAGGCTGCATAAGACAAGTAAATCCGATAGTGTATAGTAAGGTTTTTGCTTGATTAGAGTAATAAATAATTTCAAATAAAAATTATTCAATTTCCTTCTGGCAGTCATGTTCTATTCCAAATTTTGTAGCTTCGAAATTTCCCGAATGTACTGCTTCTGTTGTACTCATTGATAGTTCATGGTTTCCTAAAATATCAATAGAATAATATGCACTAGCAGAGTTTTTACTAGGGATTCCTGTTAAAGTAAAAACCATTGCTCAAAATTTACGACTGCCTCATGGAAAACCACTATACTCTTTCCGGGTAACTAGATATTCTTCCGAAATGCTTTTAGATCACAAAAAAAGACTTTTTCTTTCCTTTTTTTCCTTCTTTTAAATTTTAAAGCTATTGGCTTAAAAAAGAAGTGCAATTTATGGTCTACGTAATGTAAAACTAGATGAAAATATTACATACTGAAAGAGTGAAAAAAAAGTTAAACTAATCTATTTTGATACGAATGCAGCCTTCAAAAAGGGCTTACATTTCGTTCGGTGAGAACACGAAACTTCCCTAGCAATCCCTTGTGAGACGTCTTACTGCGTTAAGCGTGGAACTTGGGATAGGTAAAGTCTTTTATTCCACTCAGAAACAAATGATAATTTTGATACCACATCGTTATCGTTTAAAATTGCATTGATAGATGTGTCAAATTTTTGTATCCAACCATCATTTGCATTGCCATGTGTATCCTAAACTGTGTAGTAAGTTTTTTGCATAATGAGTGACACTTCGTTTTACTCAAAAAAAAAAAAAAAAAGAAAGAAAGAAAAATAATAATAATAAAATAAAAATAAAATAAATAAATAAAAATATCATCTTTCCTGCCGGCAGTCATGTGCTATTCCAAATTATGTAGCTTCAAAATTTCCCGAATATGTTGCTTCTGTTGTACTCATTGATAGTTCATGGTTTCCTGAAATATCAATTGAATAATATGCACTAGCAGAGTTTTTACTAGGGATTCCTATTAAACTAAAAAACATTGCTCAAAGTTTACGACTGCCATATGGAAAACCAGTGTAATCTTTCCGGGTAACTAGATATTCTTCTGAAATGCTTTTAGATCACAAAAAAAGACTATTTTTCTTTCTTTTTTTTTCTTTTAAATTTTAAAGCTATTGGCTTAAAAAAGAAGTGCTATTTATGGTCTATGTAATGTAAATTTAGTTGAAAATATTACATACTGAAAGAGTGAAAAAATGTTAAACTAATCTATTTTGATACGAATGCAGCCTTCAAAAAGGGCTTACATTTCGTTCGGTGAGAACACGAAACTTGCCTAGCAATCCCTTGTGAGACGTCTTACTGCGTTAAGCGTGGAGCTTGGGATAGATAAAGTCTTTTATTCCACTCAGAGTGAAATGATAATTATGATACCACATCGTTATCGTTTAAAATTGCAATGATAAGTGTGTCCTAATTTTGTATCCAACCATGATCTGCATTGCCATGTCTATCCTAAACTGTGTAGTAAGTTGTTTGCGTAATGAGTTATACTTCGTTTTTCTCAGAAAAAAAAAAAAATAATAATAATAATAAAATAAAAATAAGATAAATAAATAAGAATATCATTTTTCTTGCCGGCAGTCATGTGCTATTCCAAATTATGTAGCTTCAAAATTTCCCGAATATGTTGCTTCTGTTGTACTCATTGATAGTTCATGGTTTCCTGAAATATCAATTGGATAATATGCACTAGCAGAGTTTTTACTAGGGATTCCTATTAAACTAAAAAACATTGCTCAAAGTTTACGACTGCCATATGGAAAACCAGTATACTCTTTCCGGGTAACTAGATATTCTTCTTAAATGCTTTTAAATCATACAAAAAAGACTATTTTTCATTCCTTTTTTTTTCTTTTAAATTTTAAAGCTATTGGCTTAAAAAAGAAATGCTATTTATCGTCTATGTAATGTAAATTTAGTTGAAAATATTACATACTGAAAGAGTGAAAATAAGTTAAACTAATCTATTTTGATACGAATGCAGCCTTCAAAAAGGGCTTACATTTCGTTCGTTGAGAACACGAAACTTGCCTAGCAATCCCTTGTGAGACGTCTTACTGCGTTAAGCGTGGAACTTGGGATAGGTAAAGTCTTTTATTCCACTCAGAGTCAAATGATAATTATGATACCACATTGTTATCGTTTAAAATTACATTGATAGATGTGTCCTATTTTTGTATCCAACCATCATTTGCATTGCCATGTGTATCCTAAACTGTGTAGTACGTTTTTTGCATAATGAGTTATACTTCGTTTTTCGCAAAAAAAAAAAAAAAAATAATAATAATAAAATAAAAATAAAATAAATAATTAAAAATATCATCTTTCCTGCCGGCAGTCATGTGCTATTCCAAATTATGTA
Organism: Uloborus diversus; assembly: GCF_026930045.1. Taxonomy (NCBI): domain Eukaryota; kingdom Metazoa; phylum Arthropoda; class Arachnida; order Araneae; family Uloboridae; genus Uloborus; species Uloborus diversus. The sequence continues at coordinate 146,431,482 of NC_072734.1, read as the reverse complement.
GCTTCAAAATTTCCCGAGTATGTTGCTTCTGTTACACTCATTGATAGTTTATGGTTTCCTAAAATATCAATAGAATAATATGCACTAGCAGAGTTTTTACTAGGGATTCCTGTTAAAGTAAAAACCATTGCTCAAAGTTTACGACTGCCTCATGGAAAACCACTATAATCTTTCCGGGTAACTAGATATTCTTCCGAAATGCTTTTAGATCACAAAAAAAGACTATTTTTCATTCCTTTTTTTTTCTCTTAAATTTTAAAGCTATTGGCTTAAAAAAGAAATGCTATTTATCGTCTATGTAATGTAAATTTAGTTGAAAATATTACATACTGAAAGAGTGAAAAAAAGTTAAACTAATCTATTTTGATACGAATGCAGCCTTCAAAAAGGGCTTACATTTCGTTCGTTGAGAACACGAAACTTGCCTAGCAATCCCTTGTGAGACGTCTTACTGCGTTAAGCGTGGAACTTGGGATAGGTAAAGTCTTTTATTCCACTCAGAGTCAAATGATAATTATGATACCACATTGTTATCGTTTAAAATTACATTGATAGATGTGTCCTATTTTTGTATCCAACCATCATTTGCATTGCCATGTGTATCCTAAACTGTGTAGTACGTTTTTTGCATAATGAGTTATGCTTCGTTTTTCGCAAAAAAAAAAAAAAATAATAATAATAATAAAATAAAAATAAAATAAATAAATAAAAATATCATCTTTCCTGCCGGCAGTCATGTGCTATTCCAAATTATGTAGCTTCAAAATTTCCCGAGTATGTTGCTTCTGTTACACTCATTGATAGTTCATGGTTTCCTAAAATATCAATAGAATAATATGCACTAGCAGAGTTTTTACTAGGGATTCCTTTTAAAGTAAAAACCATTGCTCAAAGTTTACGACTGCCTCATGGAAAACCACTATACTCTTTCCGGGTAACTAGATATTCTTCCGAAATGCTTTTAGATCACAAAAAAAGACTATTTTTCTTTCCTTTTTTTCCTTCTTTTAAATTTTAAAGCTATTGGCTTAAAAAAGAAGTGCAATTTATGGTCTATGTAATGTAAAACTAGATGAAAATATTACATACTGAAAGAGTGAAAAAATGTTAAACTAATCTATTTTGATACGAATGCAGCCTTCAAAAAGGGCTTACATTTCGTTCGGTGAGAACACGAAACTTGCCTAGCAATCCCTTGTGAGACGTCTTACTGCGTTAAGCGTGGAGCTTGGGATAGGTAAAGTCTTTTATTCCACTCAGAGTGAAATGATAATTATGATACCACATCGTTATCGTTTAAAATTGCAATGATAGGTGTGTCCTAATTTTGTATCCAACCATGATCTGCATTGCCATGTCTATCCTAAACTGTGTAGTATGTTGTTTGCGTAATGAGTTATACTTCGTTTTTCTCAAAAAAAAAAAAAAAAAAAAAAAATAATAATAATAAAATAAAAATAAGATAAATAAATAAGAATATCATTTTTCTTGCCGGCAGTCATGAGCTATTCCAAATTATGTAGCTTCAAAATTTCCCGAATATGTAGCTTCTGTTGTATTCATTGATAGTTCATGGTTTCCTGAAATATCAATTGAATAATATGCACTAGCAGAGTTTTTACTAGGGATTCCTATTAAACTAAAAAACATTGCTCAAAGTTTACGACTGCCATATGGAAAACCAGTATACTGTTTCCGGGTAACTAGATATTCTTCCGAAATGCTTTTAAATCACACAAAAAAGACTATTTTTCATTCCTTTTTTTTCTTTTAAATTTTAAAGCTATTGGCTTAAAAAAGAAATGCTATTTATCGTCTATGTAATGTAAATTTAGTTGAAAATATTACATACTGAAAGAGTGAAAAAAAGTTAAACTAATCTATTTTGATACGAATGCAGCCTTCAAAAAGGGCTTACATTTCGTTCGTTGAGAACACGAAACTTGCCTAGCAATCCCTTGTGAGACGTCTTACTGCGTTAAGCGTGGAACTTGGGATAGGTAAAGTCTTTTATTCCACTCAGAGTCAAATGATAATTACGATACCACATTGTTATCGTTTAAAATTACATTGATAGATGTGTTTTTTTTTTTGTATCCAACCATCATTTGCATTGCCATGTGTATCCTAAACTGTGTAGTACGTTTTTTGCATAATGAGTTATACTTCGTTTTTCGCAAAAAAAAAAAAAAAAAAAATAATAATAATAAAATAAAAATAAAATAAATAAATAAAAATATCATCTTTCCTGCCGGCAATCATGTGCTATTCCAAATTATGTAGCTTCAAAATTTCCCGAGTATGTTGCTTCTGTTACTCTCATTGATAGTTCATGGTTTCCTGAAATATCAATTGAATAATATGCACTAGCAGAGTTTTTACTAGGGATTCCTATTCAAGTAAAAAACATTGCTCAAAGTTTACGACTGCCTTATGGAAAACCAGTGTAATCTTTCCGGGTAACTAGATATTCTTCCGAAATGCTTTTAGATCACAAAAAAAAAGACTATTTTTCTTTCTTTTTTTTTTCTTTTAAATTTTAAAGCTATTGGCTTAAAAAAGAAGTGCTATTTATGGTCTATGTAATGTAAATTTAGTTGAAAATATTACATACTGAAAGAGTGAAAAAATGTTAAACTAATCTATTTTGATACGAATGCAGCCTTCAAAAAGGGCTTACATTTCGTTCGTTGAGAACACGAAACTTGCCTAGCAATCCCTTGTGAGACGTCTTACTGCGTTAAGCGTGGAACTTGGGATAGGTAAAGTCTTTTATTCCACTCAGAGTCAAATGATAATTATGATACCACATTGTTATCGTTTAAAATTACATTGATAGATGTGTCCTATTTTTGTATCCAACCATCATTTGCATTGCCATGTGTATCCTAAACTGTGTAGTACGTTTTTTGCATAATGAGTTATACTTCGTTTTTCGCAAAAAAAAAAAAAATAATAATAATAAAATAAAAATAAAATAAATAAATAAAAATATCATCTTTCCTGCCGGCAATCATGTGCTATTCCAAATTATGTAGCTTCAAAATTTCCCGAGTATGTTGCTTCTGTTACACTCATTGATAGTTCATGGTTTCCTGAAATATCAATTGAATAATATGCACTAGCAGAGTTTTTACTAGGGATTCCTATTCAAGTAAAAAACATTGCTCAAAGTTTACGACTGCCTTATGGAAAACCAGTGTAATCTTTCCGGGTAACTAGATATTCTTCCGAAATGCTTTTAGATCACAAAAAAAAAAAGACTATTTTTCTTTCTTTTTTCTTCTTTTAAATTTTAAAGCTATTGGCTTAAAAAAGTGCTATTTATGGTCTATGTAATGTAAATTTAGTTGAAAATATTACATACTGAAAGAGTGAAAAAATGTTAAACTAATCTATTTTGATACGAATGCAGCCTTCAAAAAGGGCTTACATTTCGTTCGGTGAGAACACGAAACTTGCCTAGCAATCCGTTGTGAGACGTCTTACTGCGTTAAGCGTGGAGCTTGGGATAGGTAAAGTCTTTTATTCCACTCAGAGTGAAATGATAATTATGATACCACATCGTTATCGTTTAAAATTGCAATGATAGGTGTGTCCTAATTTTGTATCCAACCATGATCTGCATTGCCATGTCTATCCTAAACTGTGTAGTATGTTGTTTGCGTAATGAGTTATACTTCGTTTTTCTCAAAAAAAAAAAAAAAATAATAATAATAATAAAATAAAAATAAGATAAATAAATAAGAATATCATTTTTCTTGCCGGCAGTCATGAGCTATTCCAAATTATGTAGCTTCAAAATTTCCCGAATATGTTGCTTCTGTTGTATTCATTGATAGTTCATGGTTTCCTGAAATATCAATTGAATAATATGCACTAGCAGAGTTTTTACTAGGGATTCCTATTAAACTAAAAAACATTGCTCAAAGTTTACGACTGCCATATGGAAAACCAGTATACTGTTTCCGGGTAACTGGATATTCTTCCGAAATGCTTTTAAATCACACAAAAAAGACTATTTTTCATTCCTTTTTTTTTCTTTTAAATTTTAAAGCTATTGGCTTAAAAAAGAAATGCTATTTATCGTCTATGTAATGTAAATTTAGTTGAAAATATTACATACTGAAAGAGTGAAAATAAGTTAAACTAATCTATTTTGATACGAATGCAGCCTTCAAAAAGGGCTTACATTTCGTTCGTTGAGAACACGAAACTTGCCTAGCAATCCCTTGTGAGACGTCTTACTGCGTTAAGCGTGGAACTTGGGATAGGTAATGTACGTTCTCCCACTCAGAGTCAAATGAGAAATATGAGGCCGCATCATTATTGTTTAAAATTGCATTGATAGGTGTGTCTTAATTTTGTATCCAATCATCATCTGCATTGCCATGTGTATCCCAAACTGTGTAGTAAGTTGTTTGCATAATGAATTATACTTCGTTTCTCTCTCTCTCTCTCTCTCTCTCTCTCTCTCTCTCTCTCTATATATATATATATATATATATATATATATATATATATATATATATATCGTTTTTCCTGCCGGCAGTCGTGTGTTATTCCAAATTATGTAACTTCAAAATTTCCCGAATGTATTGCGTGTGTTGTACTCATTGATAGGTCATGGTTTCATGAAATATCAATTGAAGAATATATACTAGCAAAGTTTTTGGTAGGGAACCCTGCTAAAGTAAGAACAATTGCTCATAATTTACGTCTGCCTCAAGGAAAACCATGAAGCTCTTTTCGCTTAACTAAATATTATTCTGAATTTTTTTTAAATCATTAAAATAAATCTCCTTTTTTTTCCTCCTTTTGGTTTTTAAATTTTAAGCTCTTAGCTTAATAAAAGTTTTGCAGTTTATTGTTCGTCTAATGCAAAACAAGTTTGAAATGTTATATTTCGAAATAAATTAAATAAAAAAATTAGTTAATCTCTAATGCTAAGAATGAAGCTTTAAACCAGGGCTTATATGTCGGTCGGTAAGCATGCGAAAATTGACTAGCAATCCTTTGTGAGACGTGTTTCTGCTTTAAGCTTAGAACTTGATATAGGCAATATCTGTTTTCTCACTCAAAATTACATGAGAAAAATGAGGCTGCATAAAACATGTGTATAATAAACTGTGTAGCAAGTTTATTATACGCATGTTTTATGCATGTTTTACATAATTATTTTTCGTGTTTCTCAAATAAATATTATCGACTTTCCTGCCGGCAGTCATGTGCTATTACAAATTCTGTAGCTTCAAGACTTCTAGAATGTGTTACTGCTGTTGTACTCATTGCCATTTCATTGTTTCCTGAAATATCGATTAAGCAATATGCACTAGCAGAGTTTTTAATATGGAATCATATTAAAGAGAAATCCATTGCTCATAGATTAGGACTGCCTCATGGAAGAAAATTATTTTCTTATTGGTAAACTAAATATTTCTCTAACAAAAATATTTTAAATAATTATGAAACTTTTTTACTTCAGGTATTTTTTTATGTGAAGTGAGACAAGTTAAAAGTAATGTGTTCTGAATAATGAATCGAATAAAATAAATTGCCACTATTGCAATATATGTAGTTCTTTAACAATACTTACAGTGTTACAATGTGTTGCTTTGAATGTGTTGCTCCAATGCGTACAGTAGCTAATGTAAGCTGTTAGTTTTTTTTTTTTTTTTTTTTTGAAGCCTAACAGTAGCAGAGGTTTTAGTAGGGAATCATTTTAAAATAAATTTTAAGAATTGTGATCGAAATGTTTGCGCAACTTGGGAAAGTCAAAATATTTTCAATCTTCATGCTCACTTCAAAGCGGTCTCTTTCGATAACTTAAACATCGGTGATTTGAGAAATTTTGCGACATCGTCATTTTTTGAATATTATTTATTTTTAATTAAATGCTATAAGGCTGACTGACTAAAGAGGGTCTTCCTATTTAATAGAGAAGAATATTTGAGAGAGCACCATCTGTTGGATAACTAATATACAATAACGGAAAGCTGTTCTTTATTCACATCACGTGAGTTTAATCTCAGATTGTTTTAGTTTTTCCTCCCATTACGTGATAAATACTAACTGTATTAGAAGTTTCACCTTGTATGAATGCTAGGAGCAAGGACAGATACAAGGGATAGGCGATGGGGGCCATCGCCCCTCCTCCCTTGAGAAACCCTGCATCAGCGATGTTTCCAAATTGAAGTCCAGAAACGCAAGTGTAGGAAATCTTGGATGACATTAAGGCAACTTTTTGAAATTGAAGTTCCAAAAAGGTAATTTTAGAGCGTCTTTGCTGATGTAAGGACGACAAATTTGAAGGAATTCCTCCTGGTATTTTGCGAAGATACGAGCTACTTAAGTCTTAATGACACGATTATAGACGTTTCAGACAATGTTAGGGAATGAAATGTGTTCAGTGATTTTCCTCCAGTAATTTTTCTAAACTTAAGTTCCAAAAAAGTGCAAATTTAAACGACCTTCGATCATGTTAGGGGGAGGAGGGGGTTCCGAAACTTTTCCCCGGAATTATTACGAAATTAAAGTTTTAAAACGAAATTTTGAATTAACTCTTTCTTTAAACGGAAAAGGAAAGAAATAGAAATAGATTCGGGGACCTCCTTCGACAAATCTCTATATTTTAGTTTTGTCAGATAAAACTTATGTGACGTCCCCTCCCCCACCAAACATGTGTAAACTACATATGTCGTAGAGGTAGTGGGTCAGAGCTACGTAGTCTCATTGAGTACGTAGTAGAGATAAGCTAAAAAAGCAACCGCCCCCTCCTTGAACAACTGCCTTAGATTTTTGATGATCCTTTCCGTGACAAAATTCAAGAACTTCAACAGCAGTGACTTGTTGATTCCTATACTATTAGTGATTGAACGAAATTTTCTAATATAGTTCCCTATCGCATATTCTCTTAGTTACTAAAAATTCAGACTTCTAGCTTTATCCACAACGAAGGCGGATAAAAGTGCTATGAGTTTCTTCTAGAGAAGGACTTTACGGCAGTGTTTTTGTTTGATTCTTGTTTTTGATGTCCGACTTAGCAGCAAGCACTACCGTTTCCACAGATAAAAATTTCTTTGCATACGTTAAATAAAATTTCCAAAGACCTCAGCGAGGACACTTTGTTTCTATGTTTCACTTTTTAATTTTAACACTTTTTCGTTCAATTTTGAACAGTTCAAGCATACTTAACATCAGCGCCTACTGGTGAATTTAAGGCAAATATTAATCACGAACAAAAAGGCAAATTTTCTTCAAACAAACTTTATTCGAAAATGCTCTTGATAAAGAACATGTATAGAAATTACCTTCTTTGATTTGAACAATTTTCCGTTCAATTTGGAACAGTTCAAGAAATTTTACTTTAGCGCCTACGAGGAAATTTAAGGCAAGTATAAATCCTGAACATCATGGGGAGTTCATCTCAAACATACTTTGTTGATTAAAAACTCTTAATGGGAGATCATGTACTGAAAATATTTTTTTTTTGTTTGACAAATTTTTCGCTCAGTTTTGAGCAGTTCAGTTGAAATACACATATTGTATATGTTCAAATACATATACAATATTAGCGGATACTGGGAAACTAAAAGTGAATATATATTAAAACAAACTTCGTTGGAAAAAACTCTTGATGTTGGAACATGTATGAAGCTTTCTTCTCTTTTTTTTTTCGATTTAGCTATTATAATCGTATTTTTAAGCAATTTTTTTAAAACTTTAACAATAACGCCAAAAGTTACTTTTTTCACCCAAAAGTGAAAAATATTGTGCATGTTCTAACTACATTCTCAATTTTTAGTTTCAAGAAATGCAAATAAAAAGGTAATGAGTAAAAATCAAAGTCCAATCCTTTTTGAACTTAACATTCACAATAAGTGAGGCGTAAATACGACTGAATCAAAATAGAATGAATTCAAATCGCAAATGTTATTACCGGAGATTTGTTCTCAGTTTTAAAGTAATGACCAACTCCCGACTCCGACACTTAGAATTTTAGAATCTTCGACATCTGCACCCAAAATCAGTCAGGCTTTGACCACGCAGCGTTGGCGCAAATACAGGCTCGGAGGGCAAATGACCGACCCCGATTCCTTTAGCTTAAAATCAGTCCGATTCCAACTCCAGAGGAAAAATGACCGACTCCTGCCCCTGACTCCGACTCGAGGAATTTTATGGCCTCTGACTATGATTCCCCAAGCACTGGCAGAGTGGCGGATTTAAAGGGAAAATGACCAACTCCACTTCCGAAGTCCTGTTTTTTTACTATAAAATAATGAATGCTAATATTATTTGTTTTTATTTTCATTCCAAAGTTTTTATTTATTTACTTAAATAAATCAAGACTTGGAAGGGGAGGAATAAAGAAAAATTCAGAGTACTTTTTTTTTCTAAACAGAAAGAGCTGGGCAGAAGATTTTTTTTTTTTTTTTTTTTGGATGATGATAATTATAGTGGACATTTTATTCTTATTTCATTTATTTTCTAAAGTGTATTTATTTATTTCGTCGTCATGGTTAAATATCGTCTACGTTCATTAAGGGCTCAACTCAAGCATATTTTAGATTTTAAAAATGGGATTTCTTGTGCAAAATGAAGTTTTTTTTGAATAGGAAAAACACTTTTACAGATGAACTTTATAGCAAAACTTTATTTAAATACAAAATTTAACGATTACTAATTCCACCGTTGATAAAACGTAAGAATACCATAATGGTATGCACTGTAAATACAATTTTTGGGATAAATGTTTGTGTAGAAAGTGGCTATTATAATCATGACATCTTTATTACCGCATCCTTATTACCAATTTAAAAAAAAAATGATTATGCCTTGTAATACTTAATCTAGAAAAGTACCAATCATAAAATGACGAGTGCGAAGCTCTTTTCCATTCCATTTGTAGGAAGAAGAAACACAATGAGTTGGGGCCCTATTGCAATTCGTGATTTCGGAAAACATAATTTGAATTCAAGCTGTCAAAATTCAAATGAATGCCCTACTGTATGCTGTATTTTTTTTTTTTTTAATGATGAACCAGTTGTTGCTATTTTTTTCCTTTGTGGAAACTGTTCAATTTTTTATGGAAAAATATAAATTATTTGCATTGTTTAAAAGGTGCTACTACTTTAATTTTTCGCTCATTAATTTTTTACGCATCTGTTTCAACACTCTAGCGAGGAATATATATATATATATATATATATATATATATATATATATATATATATATATATATATATATATATATATATATATATATATATATATATATATATCTGTCTGTTATAATTTACAGTCAGTATTAGAAAGATTATGGTATATTAATTGGATATTAGGGAAAGTCGATTGTGCTAAACGTTAAAGTAGGCTCATTTAGTTCGGGTCGAAACTTCAACAAAATAAAATTCAAAAACGAAATGGTTGTTTTCAATTTTGTTAAGAAGAAGGGGCTTTGGGGGCTTTCCGCCGGAAACTTTTCAAAATTGTTGCTCTGAAACCGCTGTTCCAGTTGATTTTCGGTGATGTTAAGAAAAAGAGAGGGGTGATGTTAAGCGACCCCCTTAATTTTTTTCTAATTTGAGGCATTCTAGACAACATGTGCTAATATTAGGGGAAATAAGTTTGGGATCAGCTATTTTTGGATCCCAGCTAGTTTTAGAAATTTAAATTTCAAAAACGTAACTGAAGATTACACTGAAAAGCAAATTTTAACGAATTTGCTGTTCCCCAATGTACTTTGGGTGTTTCCTATAGATTTCAAGGTGCTGAAAAAGAATATGTTTGCAAAAAGTTTTATCATCCTCCAATTTAAGAAATTCCACTAATACGTTTCGTATTATGTAGACACTCTTATAGCAGTTATAAGTTTTTTACATTTTTTGTTTAGATGCAATTGATCCATCGATACATATTTTTTAATTATTACAGCGATAGAACATGCACAACGGAGTGGAAACATAGAGTTTAATAAGTTGTATGTTTGCGACTTTCGAGCAAATAGTTCCAGGCGGTCTGTATCATTTCGGTTTTACACAAGGTCACGGCTTCTCAAGTGCTGTATTTCGGCACGTCTGTACTGTTATTTTTTTCTGTTTAAGTTTAGATATACCTTTCTAGACACACTTTTCACATAAAATTTGTTTAGAATTTATTATATATATTATCTCCCACCGTTACACACAGAGTTAGGATTAGTGAAGAATATCGTTAAATAAATGGATAAAGAAGTTTGCGGAGTTCAATATTTGGAGAAATAGTACTCACTACTCCCTTATGCAAAAATTAAGAAAAGTGTTTCCATTGACAAAAAAAAAAAAAAAACTTATGAAGGACCAAAGATTTAAAGCTAATTTAAGTGATTTAGTAAAGTAAAAACAGCATGGGTTGACTTTAAAAATGTTGTAATACGATTCTTAAGAAATAATAGAAGTCCTGAAGATGAAAAATTAATTAAGGACATGTTAAAAAGTTACAAAAAGTTGAGATGTTCAATGTCACTGAACATTTTTTGGCCTTTCACTTAAATGAGCGAAAAGCATGGGGAGCGCTTTCACCAGAATATTTCTGTTACGGAAGCACGATATCAAGGACAGTGAACTCCAAATATGCTTGGCGGTTACTACTAGAATCTTATTAGAGAAGTTTGCAATAGTGCCTACGAAAAAACATCTGCAGTTAAGGCATTTACAGCTACATTAAATATAAAATTTAGGAAATGTTTCAGAAGTATTAGGGTTTTTTTTCATCAAAAACATTTTTTATTCTTTTATAGCTTTTTAAGCCATTTATTTTTTTTGGATGGAGGGGTATTTGTTTTATGCTTTGAATTGTTAATATAAAAGGGTGAATGACAAAAATATTGTACATGCGTTGAATAAATGTAATTAAATGGATATTTCAAAGATTTGGGATTTTTCAAAAACCTGTGAGTGATGGAATATTTTTACTGTCATTTTCTTTTTCAATTCTTTATCATTGCATTTTGTACAATTTGTATGCATTTAATATTTTAAATACGGACAGAGATTTAAAAGAGAATACAAGTTTATCAGTTAAATTTTTTTCTGTTTTTATCATTATTATTATTATTTTGTGTAATTTGCCTCTGATAAAAACAAAGTAAAGAAAGTTTAGTTTTGGTGAAGAGGCGGCTACAGTCTCAAAGCTGACTCGCTGGATTCGCCACTGGCAAAGCGTGAAGTTTAATATTAAAATTCGAAATGAGGTCTTCAACGTTGTACGTAGATTCTGAACTGCATGAAAACGTATTTGTAATATCGCTGACACGTAACATAGGAATATGAAGTGTGATGAAGTGTGACACTTTAGGAATAAAGAGGGAATGGTGTCAAAAAGAATGTGACCGTCTTTAAGAAAGACAGTATGTTCTTCTTTTTAAATGTAGTAAATGCAAATCATTAGGTAAATATCTAGCTTGAAACATTGTTTTATAACTTTTTTTCTTAATATAGCCTATTCAATGAGTCATGAATGCAAATGGATCATAGGCAGAATTTTTTTATTTAATTGCGGCAGTCAGGATCATTGTATTATCCAGTTATGTTAATTTATATTTCATATGGATTCAAGCTTATTGCAGTTATCTTGTTTTATGTGTTAGCTGCAAAAATTTCTGACCAAAAGAAAATAGTTTTCACAAATAAAGTTGATTGCACTACCAGGACACTTGGGTAGCAAAAGATTGGAATATGAAGCATGTTCAAGGGACTAGAAAGCATCGACATAGTTGCATAAATTGTTAAAGCGAAACGAATAAGAAATAAAATTTAAGCTAATAAATTTATAATTAAAAAATTTCAAATTTTTCATTAAATTAGTCTTTAGCCATTTTAACCAACTTTCTAAGTCTCAAGCTAAACGTTTTTTTATATTTTACATTTGTTATATTTTACTCCGAGCTTTCTTAGAACTACAATGGTGGACAAAATTAAGAGATGGAGCGCATTTTTACACATTAATTGGAAAATATCACATAAAACCTGGATAGTTGGTTGTCATATAATAGCACTATGGCGCTGAGATGGGTTTACGTATTCTTGAGAGCGTTGCTAAGAAAGCATGAGGCATAAAAGTCTGCAACAAGCTTCTGAGCTCATTCCACTCTACGACACAGTAACGATTTGTATGGTGTTTCTTGAATAATCTTGTTGATTTTTGGGTGAAATGAGTAAACATCGTCGTTTAGGCGAAGGTACGAGGTGAAGAATTGTGGGTAGACTTGAGACAGGACAGTCTTTAAGCTCAGGTTGCTACGGAATCGGGTGAAAGTTCAAACGTTGTTCGTTGTAGTCGTCAGTTTAAAAACAGTGGGACAGTGTCCAGAAGAATAGGTCAAGCTTGTCTGAGAGCGACAACGCCCAATGAAGACCAGTATTCGTTACGTATAGCCAAGCATCAGAGGATGTCTACAGCGACACAACTGTCTAGGGACCTCGCTGCTGCCGCAAGAACATTAGTTTCAAGCAAGACAGTGGACAGGAGGCTCGGTGAAAGAGGGTTGTATGCCAGGAAACCCCCCATTTACATCCTACTCACTCCCTCCCACAAAAGAGAGCGTGTACAATGGTGCACACAGCACCAACACTGGACACAGCTCCAATGAGCTAATGTTCTTTTCACAAATGGGTCCGAATTCTGTCTACAATTTAATTCTCGGCGAATATTTATAAGGAGGAAACCTGAAATTTGATACCATTGCAGTAACATCATGGAAAGGGACCATTATGCTGTTGTGGAATTGTTGCTTTGGATAGGGATTATGAAAGATGCCCGCACACCACTCCATGTGTTTGACACTGATTTCCTTGAATGCCCAGAAGTAAAGTCAGGAGATCCTACAATCCTATGTGCGTCTTATCAGGGGTGCTCTGGGCTCTGAATTCGTTTTTATGGATGACAATACCGACCACATAGGACTGTCCTTGTTGAGGAGCATCCGGACAACGAGGATATTCATCAAGGGGATTCGCCAGCCAAATCTCCTGACCTTAATTCTAATGCTTGGGATGGTCTTGGGAGGGTTATTCTGGTGGAAGAGTGGGTGGATTTTGTATCAGAACTAATTTACTCTCTTGTTAACAGCATGCATAGTCGTTGTGCATGCTATCCATCTTTTAGAGGGGACCACACACCGTACTAGAGACGGCCACTCTCCATATAAGCCTCACTTTTCATTGTCATCTATCTTCCTGAATTTTTGACCACAGTGGGCATTTGACAATAACTCTTGCCAATGAATGACACTTTCATTTTTGCTTTGCACACACAATTGTCTTACTACAAGTTATATCTATACCAAATTTCCTTTATTTTTATCCAGGATTTCTCGAGATATTTGAGAAAATGCATTCTATCTCCTAATTTTGTCCTTCAGTGTATATCCATTAGTAGGATAAGTTGTAACACTCAATTACCTTTTTTCATCTATATCAACGCAAAACGGGGAACTCCATTTTTTTTTATTGGTCTGAATGTACAACGTAGAAATATTTATATTATGCATTTCGCTTTTGAGATATGTCTTGTATTTGTTCTCCATTAAGATCTTTTAATGAGAAAACTGTAATATCTGTCATAAGTATACGCAAACTGCTTCATACCTTTCCCCTAAGGTATGAACCTTACCCCTTCCCCATTTTACGAAACTGATTATTGATATCACAAATAAAAATATAGGCAAAATAATGCAAGCTTTTCCTTCAAAATGCAACATAAAATATTTTTTTAAATAAAAGTGTATTAGGTGATTGCAATAAGTTTTATTTTTATTACTGCATATAGTTACAAAACGACATTATATTGCATAAGTTTTACTCTTGGAATAAATATTTTAACTAGCAAAATTAATGCTCTGAACTATAAGCTAGTCTTAAACAACTTTCATCGCAAGCACTGTGTTTTAAACTATAATTTATGCAAATTTGTTTTATTTCCTAAACTTGAGGCAACACTAAGCTAAAAATATCAATGCGTCTTAAAGATGTAGAAAACTAGATGTAATATTTAGGTTGCGTTTTACCCATAGATTAAAGTTTTGTCACAAAGCGGTCAGTTTTCACTCCAATGCGTCTTAAATTCAGGGAAAGTTAATCATAATCAGCTGCTGAATTAATCATGCAGCGAGAATAACTCAACTGATCAACGTAAGCTTAGGAATACTGATAAGCTTAATGTTATCCCTCTTCAAATTAAAATTAATTGAATTTCCTTCACTCCTTTCCGTATTTTAAAGCTTAGTGATGCGTAATTTTGCGTTAAGTTATTAAAGACGTATTAAGGAAGTAAAAGTCAAGTGCAAAAGCTTATATGCAGTTTCTATCGCAAAAACCTAATTGATATTTTAAATACAAAGCAATATTTCATCTTATTTTGAAACATAACAGGGACTTCTTTTGTAAGAAAACGAAATCTTATTTAATTTAAAATCGGAATAAACTGCTTACTTGTTAAAATAAAAAAATATGTTTCATATGACTTGAAATCCAATCCGAAAGATGTAAATGTGACAGTATGCATCTTTACCAATTGTCAAAACTCCGAAAAGACAAAACAAATGAAAATTAAAAGAATATCATTTCAATTTAAAGCAAGAGAAAAGAAGGATTAGCATAAAAAGTACATGATGTTCCTGGCAACCAATTATGATCTGTTAATGTCTCTGTTTTTTTTTTTTTTTTGTTTTTGTTTTTTTTTTTTTTGAGCAATCACGATTGCTTACTGCTTTCATTTGACTGTTTTTGGCGTCCTATCATTTTATTTTCCCACCGCCACCCTCCACCCCATCACCATCGACCGGCTCCTCACGATGCTGCTCCTATAGCGAAAGCCGTCTCCAGGTTGCATCCATGTCCTACACACACGCGCATACATACACAACTACACGCACACACACACACAAACACATACACACGCATACATACAGACACCTACACATACACACACACTCATGCCTGCACACAGACACAAACACACATGCCTACACACACATACACATACCCCCTACACACAAACACACATACCCCCCACACACAAACACACACGCCTACATACACACACTCGTGATTGCGAAAAACATGATTTGAATTCAAGGTGTCAAAATTCAAGTTATTTTTATTTTTATTTTTTTATTTTTTTTGAGCAATCACGATTGCTTATTGCTTTCATTTGACTGTTTTTGATGTCCTATCATTTTTCCCACCGCCACCCTCCACAGCATCACTGTCGACCGGGTCCTCACGATGCTGCACCTCTAGCGAAAGCCGTCTCCAGGTTTCGTCAATATCCTGCACTTACACGCTTACATACATGCACCTACACACATATACATATATACACCTACACACGTATACACCTACACACATACACAAACACATACACACACACACTCACATACACACAACTACCTACACACTCATGCCTGCACACAGACACACACATATGCCAACACATACACATACCCCCCCACACACATACACACAACTACCCACACACTCATGCCTGCACACAGACACAAACACACATTAGGGTGGGCCGAAAATTTCGAAAAATTGAAATCGAACAATATCTTCAGGTGGCGCCGACTCCTTAAAAATTTGAAATTTTGACTAAAACAGACCTTTCTCTTCTAAAAACACGATTTTTTGCATTTTCGAAATAGATTACGCTCTAGTGCGGAAAAGTTGTGTATTGGGTTGCTTAGTAAACATGTAAATTTTTTTTGAAATCGAACAATATCTTCAGGTGGCGCCGGCGCCTTAAAAATTTGAAATTTTGACTAAAACAGACCTTTTTTTTCTAAAAACACGATTTTTTGCATTTTCGAAATAGATTACGCTCTAGTGCGGAAAAGTTGTGCATTGGGTTGCTCAGTAAACATGTAAAATTTTTTGAAATCGAACAATATCTTCAGGTGGCGCCGGCGCCTTAAAATCGGAGATTTTATTCAAAACAGACATATTTTCATGAAAAGAGAATTCCTTATCAGTTTTCTATTTCACCCCCCTTCTTCTACTAAATGAAATGCTCTCGCACCTGCAGTCCACGTGACAGTCCACGTGACCCCCAGTGGTACAGGATTGTCTCTTACATTCCTTATCAGTTTTCTATTCCATCCCCCCCTTCTTCTACTAAATGAAATGCTCTCGCACCTGCAGTCCACGTGACAGTCAGTGTGATAATATGCAACACAGTTATCGTTTAGTTCAGTCTAGTACAGAAGCAATCAACTAATAAGCTTACTTTATGTCGTTTGTTCATCGAAGAGCAGTCTCTTTAGATATTTAAATGTTATTAACTAGTTAGTTATAGTTATACTTTTGTCACAATGGCCGGTTGTCATTCAACTAGAAAAGTTACAGATTGTTTGGTTTTTGGTTTGCCAGAAGAGCTGAAACCTAACGTCTTACCAACTTACAGTCAAGTTATGAAATTTTACTTCCTTGTAAGAGAACAAGTGAAATCTTCAAATCACGGCAAAGATCCAGCTTTTACTGACATTGCCAATGTTGTTGCTGAGAGAGTAGCTGATTTGTGGAAGAAGTCCTCGATTCCTACTATTTTTCATTGCAGAATTGTGCGCATCCTTAAATCATATCATGCTAAGTTAAAAAATATCCTGAAAAGTAAAAACAAGTCTACGGAATCCTATAGGAACAAAGTAAAGGAATTTTTGGAAGACGCCGAGAAAACTCTCTTTGACATTGCCACATGCAAATGTCATTCCTTTAAAGCATGCTCCTGTGAAAAGGATAGAAAAGTGCCACATTTAGAACAACCATTTTTGATTCATCAACAAACCGTCAGAAAAATGATTATCGGGGGCATGGATTTAAAAGTAGCTGAGAAGCTGCTCCGAAAGCAAAATAGGCAATCCAAGACAGTGTTGAAAGCTGCTACAAGTGAACAGCAGTTCCAAACACCAAAGTCTATGTTCGAGTCGCCTGAGTTCGAGGATTGTGAGAACGAAAAATTTGAATATGAAACGCGTAATGATGAAGAATACACTCCTCCTAGATCCAGAGAGAACCATTCCAGAAAAACGAAAAGAGAGACCAAGGTAATCAGCCAGATGAGGATAAAACTGCCAACCACAGCACTCGCCTGCGATAGTGCAGGGATTGGAGCCAGGCCAGCAGCGAAAATTGTTTCTGCAGTTCTTGAAGATGTCGGAATGATTTCTGATAATA
This sequence comes from Uloborus diversus, assembly GCF_026930045.1. Classification (NCBI taxonomy): domain Eukaryota; kingdom Metazoa; phylum Arthropoda; class Arachnida; order Araneae; family Uloboridae; genus Uloborus; species Uloborus diversus. The sequence goes on along the minus strand of NC_072734.1, from coordinate 146,414,272 downwards.
ATCGTTCCAAAGTTACGGATAAAAATAAAATAAGAAGAGAGAGAAAGAGAAAACGAAAGGAACTACAATGTAAAGGAAAACCAGAAGAGCTTCAAGCCCTCTTTTTTGACAGACGAAAAGATAAAACTTTAGCAGATCAAATCAAGGGAAACAAAAAGCACAGGACAACGGTTATTGAAGAACATGTAGTTTTAATACAAGAACCTGGATCTGAATATATCGGCCATGTTTCTCCAGCTAGTGGTTCCGCCAAATGTATTAAGAGCAGCATCGCTGAATATCTTTTACAGAATGATATCAACACTGAAACTCTTTTGGCAGTTGGCTGCGATGGGACACCCGTTAACACAGGTTGCAAGACTGGAGTTATACGTCTCATAGAAGAAGATGTTGGTAGACCTCTTCAATGGGTCATATGCATGTTACACGCAAATGAGTTACCGTTGCGGCATCTTCTAAAAAAGCTAGACGGTCAAACAAGTGGTCCTGAAACCTTTTCTGGTCCAATAGGAAAAGATCTCAAAACCTGTGAGCTGAAACCGGTAGTCAATTTCAAAAAGGTTGATGTCGTAGAGTTAGTAGCAATATCAGAAGAGCTTCGAAAAGATCTGAGTACAGATCAACAATATATGCTGCAAATTTACGAAGCTGTAACATCAGGTTACTGCTCTGTTGCCCTAGCGGAGAAAAAACCAGGAAAGCTAGCGCAATCCCGTTGGCTAACGGCAGCATGTCGAGTTTTGCGCCTGTACATTTCAGTTACAAATGTTTCAGCAGAACTGAAAACCTTAGTAGAGTTTATAATTAAAGTGTATGTGCCGATGTGGTTTGATATAAAATCCAAACCGCATTGCAAAGATGGTGCTAGACACTTATGGAAGATGATTAGCTTGTCACGTTATCTCCCAGATGACTTGAAGACTGTCGTGAATGGCGTAATAAACCGAAATGCTTTTTTTGCGCATCATGAAAATATTTTTCTTTCGATGCTTACGGATGAACGAAATTACATCCGACTGCTTGCAATACGAAGAATTTTAAAAGCCAGGGAAAATAAACAAGAAGGTATCCGGCGGTTCACTGTTCCTGAAATAAATTTCGAAGCAAAAGATTATACGGACCTAATTGATTGGCACCAATCAGTTGTTACGGAGCCACCAATGCTTCGTGCAGTCAGCAATGAAGATTTCCGAAATATTCTAAAGGAGAAAATATCTTTACTAGAAATAAAAGAGTTTCCATGCCACAGCCAAGCAGTGGAGAGGGCAGTAAAAATAGTGACAGTTGCTTCAGCTTCTGTGGTGGGACAAATCGAAAGGGATGGCCTTATAAGTGCGAAATTAGAATCACAAAGAATAATTCCTTCATTTGAAAGCAAGTCGAAATACAAAAAAGGTGAAGTAGATCAGGCAACAGAAAAGTGAAATATTTAATAAAATCTCAGTGTCCATTATATGGTTGGGTGGTTGGGAGGGCACGGGTGGAACTCGATATGCAGCCACCTCCTCGTGGTGAGTTCTGGGTTATCTCAGTGAATTTTCTCTGAGATAAGCAAAGAGCTGCATTGCTTCATGTTTGTTTGCTTACTTGGCACAAATGACAGAAGTAAAAGATGAATTCAATTATTATTTATGTGTTTATTGACGTTTCCTTTTTCCTGCTAAACAAACCGAATTTTAAAGGCTCAGGCTCCACCTGAAGATATTGTTTGATTTTTAAAAAAAACTTACACGGCTACTTAGCAACTCAATACTAAACATTTCCGCACTAGAGCGTTATCTATTTCGAAAATGCAAAAAATCGTGTTTTTAGAAAAAAAAGGTCTGTTTTAGTCAAAATTTTACATTTTTAAGGCGTTGGCGCCACCTGAAGATATTGTTCGATTTCAAAAAAAATTTTACATGTTTACTGAGCAACCCAATACACAACTTTTCTGCACTAGAGCGTAATCTATTTCGAAAATGCAAAAAATCGTGTTTTTAGAAGAAAAAGGTCTGTTTTAGTCAAAATTTCAAATTTTTAAGGAGTCGGCGCCACCTGAAGATATTGTTCGATTTCAAAAAATTTTTACATGGTTACTGAGCAACATAATACACAACTTTTCCGCCCCCAAGCCTCATCGATTTCGAAAGTTTGTGCAAAAGTGCATTTTCGGCCCACCCTAACACACATGCCTGAACACACACACATACCCTCCCCACACAAACACACACGCTTACACATACACACACACTCGTGATTGCGAAAAACATAATTTGAATTCAAGATGACAAAATTCAAATTAATTTTTTTTTTTTGTGAGCTTCTTACAGATCCATTCAAAGACATGTTTCGAACTTATAGCACTAATTCTGTAAGTTAACATAATTGGAAGAACTACGCCTATTTTAAATAAATGTTCTGCTAAGCAATTTTTTCTGGTTTTTACACTAAAACTTGCTACGCTGCTTCACAGGATTTTTGACTGTAAAATTTTCAGAGATCTTAGATACCTTTCCAGGCTTACTTAACTCATTTTGTTTAACATATTGGTGCGATTTATTTAAGTGGATTAACCCTAAACTCCAGTAGATAGTGTTAACTGTTAACCTCTTTTTCGTTTCTTCATTCCCCTGAAATGACAGTCTTACCAGTAACACAGTTGAAGTTACCGGATCCAATTCAAGCTAGTCACAATAAAGCCTTTCCTCGCATGATAAACATTACCAAAACACATAATCAAATTAGCATGTCGTGGCGCGAGTTTCATTGTTGATGACGTCAGGAGCGTTACTTGATCATTGGCTATTATGTATATACAAGTATCATATCACATAAATATATTTATATATTTTTACTTGTTCACTTTAAATTATTTTTTAATTGTTTTATTGCAATATGCCAAATACAATATGTTACATGTCTACAATTCAAAATTTTAGTATGCCTAGAAAAAAGAAATCAGATAAGCTTTTTTGAATATTTCTGAAACAGAGTGGAAAGAAACTGGATTACAAGCAATAAAGACCACAGTGGAAGCAGTCCATCTTTATTTAATACTATTTTACAGGATAATGCTTTAAATTGATTTACTAGTTCAGAATCATCAAAATCATGGTATTTCAGTCCCTAACAAAGACCCCCAGACCAGGAAACCAAGTTCCGGTTTGGGAACCGTTGAGGAAGAATAAATATAATTTTGACAAGTAACCAGCACTGAATCCTCTAATATGATACTTTAATTTATTGACAGGAAGAAATAACCCTTCATCAAGCAATCAAGCTCCAGTTCGGTTACCATTGAGCTAATTCTCTTAACCAAATGAGAAATATAACTTTGATAAATATTTTCCAGTTTTGATAAATTAAAGATATTTCGCTTTGGCTTAAACATTTTTTTTAGTATTTTATCAATGTTCATTTGAATTGAAAACGATATTTTTCAAAAGTAAATACACAAAGTGATAATTAGGCAAAACAATTGATTTTTTTTAGTTTTTTTTTTTTTTTTTTAATTTCAGATTTTAGTCACACGAGCTAAATAAATATTCAAAGAAGTTTCCGTGAGAAAGGTTAAACAATCACTTTCCCTTGTGTTCTCTTCTAAGACAAAACAAGATCTCAATACTTGAGCAGAATCAGTAATCACTTCTTCGTAATCAAATTAAAAGTTGTGTTTTGGATCTCGGTTCCGTTCCTCTTAGGATTTGAGATTTTGGAGGAAACTAAATCTTTGACGTAAATTACCAGAAATAATTAAAATCATTTATTGTTGGCTTTTGGCATTAGCTTAAAAGTATAAATTATCTTCTAAAAACATTTTTGACCACAAAAAAATAAATAGAATAAATAAATAATTAACGTTACGAATTAGTGCTTATGAGAAACACAATCTATATCAAAAAACATAGTAAAAAACATTACGTATACATCATACCGTAAAACTACGTCATGTAGTGAAATTTTAAAATGATGAAGTGATGCAATTTGCAATAACATTAAAACTTAGTGAAAATATTAATTAGGGAGGATAGTAACAATACAATCTCCTTTTAAACAAGAGATTATTCGTGATCAAATCTACTGTGATTTTGTACGTTGAAATATACGTATTTGAAAACGTTTTCTTGTCCTATTAGCTAAAAAATCTGCCCATATGACTAGAAAGTGTACATCTTAGACTGAACGCACGATGACTAAGGCTCCTTTTACGAATTGGTTGAAATGCAAATTCTGAGATGCACAAAAATGTATACATATTTATTAGATAAAATGTTTTTTGTAGAAATACAGCCGTTATAGTCATTAGATATAGCACCGTTATTGAATGTTTCAAAAGAGAGAGAGAAATAGTTTCTCTGAACGTATATTTGATAACTTGAATAATTTTTTGACTAAATAATACTTAAGTCTTAAAGTGTGGATATAATTTGACCAAAATAATAATTGAATCGGTCAGCCTGAAAATAGGTCAACTCCACTTTTTCAAAATTTTCAGGGGAAAGAAAAAACGTATATTCATCATATTTCTTAAATTTTATTTAATTTTTCTTTTTTTTTTCTTTTTAAGGTGTGATGAATCGCATTTGAAATCGACACGATCCTGAAATTTTGCTGTAATAATTGTCGAAAAACATGTATTTTTTTAGCGGGAGATGACCAGTTTTCAAAATGAACATAGATTTTTCAAAATAAATGTTACTGAAAAATATTAAACATTGTTTATTTTTAGAAATTTTTGAACTTTAATGTGAAAACTGAAAATAGGAGTTTTAATGACGATAAAATATAATTAAAATTCCTCAGCTGCTTCTTCGGTCGATGTAGCGAGCCAATCGTAAATTTATTAGTAGAAATGTTTATGAGCATCTGGTTTAAATTGATGTAACTTTTTAAGATCCATTTTTTTCCATTTATTGGAAATGTGTTTTTATAAGCGGGATTGATGAGTGTGGGATAAAAAGTTTGGTGTTTCTATATTTTTAATAAGCAAAGCATTTTTTCTACGAAGCAGTCAATGAATTATTTAGCTCTTGCAACACCACGTTAAAGATTTGTGAACACAAACATGTAAAAGTTGTTTACAGCAAAAAAAAAACTTTTTGCTCCTTTGAAACCTCTTTACCGTAAGCTTTATTCGACTGGACTTTCTTTTTAAAATAATCTGGCCACTAATTTAAAAATCTGCTACATCCTTATGTGTCACGTGCTTTACATTGAACTTTTTAGAATTTGAGGAAGATACGATAAAATCTTCGTACTGTTGTGGTGTGTAAACCCGGTAATCACGGCGAAACGTGGAGGAGTTCATTATGAAAAAGGGTCATCTCCCAGAGATGACTCCTTTTCAAAATGAAAGCAGGTGGAGATCTTAAACCTAACTACCTCAGAAAAATAGATTTCATCCGTTTTCAAAACGATGTGTTCGAGTTAAAAGTGTGGGAAGCCGCCATAAAGTGACTTCTGAAAACATATGGAGTTGACCTCCTTTCAAAATGACCGATTCAAATATAACCTGGAATTAGTTACAGCAAACCTTAATTTACAGAAATGTAAAGATCAACATTTTTTATGGAAAGAAATTTCCTCAAACAAGATCTGTTCTTAATTAACATTTTATACTAAAATTTATTTGTCCTAATAGTTTTTTTTTTTTTTTTTTGAACACGAAACGTGGGCTCGAACTTCTTTAAACTCATACATTCCATGCATATAAAACCTTAATAGAATATTTTTGCTGCTGGTTAATTCTACATACATTTTTGGGGCACTTAAGTAGTAAATTGTTTTGTTTTCAGCAATTATTTTGCTTTGAAAACATACAATATATTTTCGAAGTTCCTGTACTGTGGTTAGTTTTGTACAAAACCTAATTTTCGTATCATGTTCTAATTTTGAGGGTGCGATAACAATATTATGTTAGAGTATGTAATACAAATATAGTAGGAATGTATCAAAATACGACGCTGTTGCAACTGAAAATTCTCTTTGCACGTAAACTAATTCATTGCACACTAAACATCATAATCCAAGTTGGTAAATATGGGGTAAAGTGAAATAGTTAAGATGACTAACCTTTTTCAAAAGAAAATCAGAAATGTGTTTGAAAATTACAGTGCATGAAGAAAGAACAATGTATTTTATTGTAACTTGTATTGAAACAGTATTTGTTTATTTTTGGCTTTCAATTTGTGCCATAAAAACGTGGAAATGGTGCCCCTTTTTTTCATTGGGCAAAGTGAAAATTAAAATATTTTGCAAATGAAATATATTCTATTCGTTTGTGGAAAATATTTTCAATCAAAATATTGACTAAATAAAAAGGTGAATGAAGAAATGAAAATAGGATAAAGAATAATTTACTAAATAAATAAGTATAATAGAAAAAAAAGGTGTAATAAATTAGTGAATGAACAAGAAGCTAAAATATAGTTAAAAAAACAAATGAATTATTTATATAGCAACTTTTTGAATGAGTTAACAAAAATAGTTTTTCGCATTCCCCCATCCTCTTTGCCCCGCTTGTACTTCAATAATCGAGAAAAATATTTAATATACAAATAAGCTTAATTTTAATAAATACACACCAAAAATTAGTAGTTCATAATTAATGTTTAAAAGTTAACAATAATAACTTTATCATTTGACAATAGCAAAAATAATTTTTTACTTACATCAAAATAGTACAATTTGAGTATCAATTTCGGAAAATTGCTTGTGTTATCATTTGATTCGATATTTAGCAGTAATTTTTACCTGACTGGAGTAGACTGCATAAGTTAATGCATAGTTAAAGTGTTACCATTTAAGTGGTGCTAAAAGCAGAGTAAAATATTTCACCATTTCACTTTGCCCCGCTACTTCACTTTGCTTCACATTTCCCTACTTTGCATTATAAACTAAAAATTTTAATCACATTTAATTAAAAATGCGTTAGATAATTCATCATCACATTAAATTAAAAAGTCGCTCATAGTCAAAATATCGTCTTTGTTAAACGAAATCTCAGTAAAAACTAATAACGGTCCACGTTTCGTCAAAATGATACTTTTGTATCGTTTGAAAATTTAAGTTGTGTGTCTAAAGTAAAAGCAGAACAGCGAATTGGAATCCTATGGTAGTGAAAATTATGCTCAAATTAGGGAAAATGACCAAAGAACTAGTTTAGTTTTATATTTTAACATTTATATTACTTGTACGGTAAACCTGTAAAGGTATTTTAGCAAAAAAGGTCTTTAATAATTTTGAAGACAGTTTATTTTATTTAGTAATCATATTTTTGGAAAACAATATATTCGTGCACCATATTTTTAACAGAAGTCACGTCGTAAAGCATTTTTACCCTAAAAATAAAATAAGTCTAGAATTGTGCGAATAAACAATGTAGCAACATTCCAGAGAGAAACCTTTTTCTTGATATTCAAGATAAATATGCTGTCATGTTTACAAGTGTCGTGAAAAATGGTTGATACAATTCTTAGCTGAACTCTGAGAAAACTTTCCAAGATATATAAGAACTTTTTCGCTTGGCAGTGGCGAACTTTAGATGCAATATTTGAAATATTTATATGAAAGAAACGCCATTGTCTGATAAAAAAATGTTTTAAGAAGTATTATGTTCTAAGTGAAAGAATTACGAAAATATATAAACTCTCAAATAAAATGTTTTTATTTTGTTAGCAAAGTATTTGTACAACGTGTGTCATCTGTATTTGTTATGCAAAATTTTTAACTGATTGAGAAAATAACCGACCACTGAATCACTTCTCTCTTATCCCACAATGTGCAACTTAAGTAAAACTAAAATGTGGTAATTCATGTTCTATTTCAACTTTCCCCTGGTTCAAAGCTAGTCGGGGTAATTTTTTACGGTTTCAAAAGTGCTTAAAGATTTTAAAAAATAAATACTTTAACTAAACATAAATTTCATGATGTACATTGCTCATAGTAAAGTAGAGTATCGTAAAGTAGGGCTACATGGACCCGAAATTTCATACTTTTGGGAGTTTTACATTGAATGCTTTGTTAAACCCATAATGTTAACTGATAACCTTGTTTTACCACTTTTCAGAAGTTCTGCTACTACCTAAATCCTTTTTAAACAACAATTTTAACTAAATGAAAAATTATCATATAAGTTTTGTGTTGCAATATGATTAAAGTGAAACACCAACGTAAATAAAGCACAAATTTTGAAGAAAATAAAGCATATAGCTATTTCAAGGCTACAATGGAGCCTCTTCATCGGTGCAAAAAGTTCACCAACACAATCGAAAGTCACGAGAGAACTGACAACAACCACGTGGACAACGGTATTTATACCAAAGAGGGCCAGCCAATAGAAATTCAGGACTCAAGACAACCAACAGCCAATTAGCAAACGACATGTTAGCCCTGTGCTCAGAGCAAAGGGGGAGAGAAAACCAATCAGAAGCCAGGAGACAAAAAGAGTGAGAGACAACGAAGAAAACCGAAAAAGTAATTATAGAAATTGCTTCCAAATATAATAAAAAAATGGAGTGCAGGAAAAATCATTGACAAGAGAATGATAATTTTTCCCAGCACAGTATAAGCTTCCCAGAAATCGAGGTCATAGACCGAAGAACATTTACAAATAATCTCTGCAGATGAAAATCAAAACAGTGACCAAAAGTCCAACAGTGCTGAGCGATGGAAGAACTAGCAAGTTCTTTGTCTAACATAATTTTCGTGCTCTTTCAACGGTGCTGGAGAGCACGTTTAGTCTGTCCAACGTAACCAACTCCAAACTTGCAGGAGATGCTACAAATACCCTAGTTGCTATGGCAATCAATAGGGTGCTTCAAGTTTGTAAACTTTATATTATTTACAGGAGAAAAAGCTATATCAAAGCCAAACTTCTTCAAAATCCTTGCAACTTGATGACTGATTTAAGGACAATAAAGCAAAACAATAGTATATAGGAAGCAATGGAAGCAGAAACCTTGTCAGAACGAGAGGGCTTAATTAGCTTATAATAAATTGAATTAATAATTGTAGGATAATAACCACGATCGAAAGCCACTGTTTTAAGATAAAAAAGCTCAGCATTTAAAGAATTGGTGTTAGAACTAATGTTCAAAGCACGAAGCATAAAAGCCTTGAATGAGGCCAATTTTTGATTTGGAGGATGAGAAGAGCATTAGTGCGGAGGTAGTGTAACAGCAAAAGGCTTACGAAACTCCGAAATCATAAATTCATCATTACTTTTAGCAATAAAGACTATTGGTTTCCATTTCAGTAGTGAATTGGATACAAGAAACAGTAGAATTTCAGTAGAAAGTAAAAGCCATTATCAACATGGTTTTGGCCAAGCAAAACAAAGCAATCATCAAAATCCCCCCCCCTTTCCCCCCGCACCATCTCCGGAATTGGCAACATCCTAACTCGTTTCCCTCGAGCCAATACCTTTTAGAAAAACATATTCCAAAATTCTATCACAAAAATCGCACAATCTCACCTACTTTGGGGCAGTCGAGATTTCACTCCGCAAATAAGCGCGCGAATAGTGACTTTTCCCCTTCTTTTGGCGATTGGAATACATACTTGCGAGAATTTCTTTGCGAGACCGCTTTTTTCCCTATAGCACCATCTAGTGAGACTATTAGAACTAAACTCGCAAGGTAAATTTCGAGCTTGGAATAAGCGCCCGGGACGGATTTTAAACATTTTTTTTCTTATGAGTTCAAGTAGCAGATTGAGCTCAAGTAGTTTCACTTTACGGTATACTCTTTTGTCTTAGGCAAATTTCTTAATGACTATTCAGATAGGTAGAAGCCTCAATCACAGTTCTTTAAATCAACTTTTTTGGGGTTGAACTTTTTGTCAATGTTTACACAGCTTAGTATTAACCATTTATCAGCAGATTATATTAATGCAAAAAAGCTATTTTTTTCCAATATTATGTGTGTTGACAAAAATAACTTATTTCGCATTGAGATACAGTCAAGCACGCTTATTAAAATATTGGTTAAAAGAAGATCCAGCTTAATGTAATAACTTTTTAATGTACCAAATCAATCTAATGTGTTGTTTTAATCCCGGTTGATCCCGGTTGGTTTGGAATATCCCGCTTATTAGAATATATTTTCGTGCCAAAATGCCTACTCCATTAAACGGGTTCAACTGTATTTAACTTCATAAAACTATCTTTCATACCAATTATATAATATATAATCTGATGAGAATTGTTCACAAGAAGTTAATGCAACAGAATAATTAAAAACACAGGGTTTTTGAAAAAGAACTCCCCTATTTGAAAGGACATGACAGCAAAATTTATTTTTATACACTTTTTTTTTGTTTTACATAAATTTTCAAAAATTGTTCAAAAAGTCAGAGAGCGCTGTAGTCAAATGTTTTTTAATTGTTGCATGAAAGTGTGCTTATTGAACAGAGGTCAAATCTCATTGCCCACGTCAAACCGATTGGTTAAATATGGCAACCTCTCTAGCTTTAGCATTATGCAATCGATTGGTCATATTATTGCCGTGAAAGGTGGCCATATTGAACACGTTGCAATAAGATTTGACCCCTGTTCAATAAGCACTTTCATACACTTATTAATAAACATTAAACTACAGCGATCGCTGAATTTTTAAACTAGTTTTAAAACTGATGCACAAAAATTTCCAGAGCCTTTGTACAACATACAACTTGTTTTACTTTTCCATCTCACACGGTTTTACTGCTATGTCATTGCAAAATAGAATTGTACTTTTTGAAACACCCTGTATACATAAAACACTTAAAATATTTTCAGTAAGTTACCGTCCTATGGCCTGGGCTAAGGCACAAATACATGAAATACACCGCCAGCTCAGTCAATTCCAGCCGAGGACTGCAGTTTCGTGCTTATTAGCACTCATCAGCCCGGCATAGGACCGACTGAGCTGGAGGTGAAAAACCTCTTAAGGAAGCCTAGAGTGCCAAACAAACTGGTAGCTAATACAGAATTAGTACAGACCAGACGAGTGACCGAAACAATGGTTTGGTTCAACTCGAATTTTGAAGGCAAGGCAGGTATATTCAGTAAGTTACCGCCCTATGGCCAGGGCTAAGGCAGAAATACATGAAATACACCGCCAGTTCAGTCAATTCCAGCCGAGGACTGCAGTTTCGTGCTTATTAGCACTCATCAGCCCGGCATAGGACCGACTGAGCTGGAGGTGAAAAACCTCTTAAGGAAGCCTAGAGTGCCAAACAAACTGGTAGCTAATACAGAATTAGTACAGACCAGACGATTGACCGAAACAATGGTTCGGTTCAACTCGAATTCTGAAGTAAGAGGTTTTTCACCTCCAGCTCAGTCGGTCCTATGCCGGACTGATGAGTGCTAATAAGCACGAAACTGCAGTCCTCTGCTGTAATTGACTGAGCTGGCGGTGTATTTCATGTGCTTAATATTATTGTTTCGTTTTCAATAATACGTAAAATCGCGTAATTTGCCATATTAATGGATTATATACGTATAAATATTTATGCTTTATGTATCCGAGATATATCTTTATTAAAATTAGTTAATCCCCAATTTTAACTTAAAATAATTGCGTTTAGTGATTTAATAATAAACTTGCATCATTTTGATGACTTCTTTTAAACAAGATGTAATTTGTACCAAATAATGTACTCCCCCCCCCCAAAAAAAAAACCCAGAAATAAACAGAAAAAATCGTTTTGCAAGATTTATAGCTGAAATATTTTAACAAAATTGTTTAAGTTGAAAGTTCTACAGTATAGCTTATCATTCACATACCACGAAATAAAGTTATTTCGTAGTATCAAGATTTATTTTTTTAGTAAAGAAGACTACGTGGAACTGTCTTTGAATTTCAAAGAATAAGTATTTTTTTGTTATGGCAGGAAAAAATACAGTTGTTCACTCCTTCCGCAAAAAATATGTGCTCGAACAGAAAAAGAATATATAAACTATGTTTAAACCACATTACCATTTTCGAATTCAGAACACGTCTTCAATCTAAGTTCTAAGGAACACAAAATTTGATCAAGTCTCAAGACGTGGTTGGGTGAAATGAATAGTTATGGAAAATGAAATTCGTTAAGTGATAAGAACTGTTCATTAGAGAAGTTGAATTTCTTTTATTAATTTTATATCTGATATTTAAAATAAAAATATTTGGTCATATATTGAACTTTAAAACGATTAACATTTTGGGTTACTTAGTAATAAAACAATGTGTTGCTCATATGAGACAGTGAGAAGCAAAGGGATGTACTGTTTGACCACGGATTGTATGTAATCTGGCAATCTGCCAAGTAAAGACGATTCCATCTGAATGAATCTAGCAGGGAAGATGGGAAAATAGCAATGGAATATTGATACACGCGTTTTATAATGTCACTAGTGCCTTATTCATTTATTACATTTTCAGAAATAAAATAAGGGGAAACAAAAGTAGTTACCATGGAAACAACAAAAAGAAAAGAAAATAAAATATTTTCATTTCGTTCAGAAACGTAAAAGCAAAACAGTAAGCTCAAATTGATCGAATATACTTTAGATTTAAAAAATGTTGCTGTGAGCAAATTTTCACTTTCACAAAACTAAGGCTAAATAATAGAGATGCAAAAGTGCACATCTAAAACAAACCAATTAACACCCCTATAAACTAATAGATACGTCCATTTCTGCCTATAAACCGGATATTAGCCTTTATATGTAATCGATGGTCAGACAGTAAGTGTACATTTTCAAGAGTAAAACGCGTTTAAAAATAACAGCCTAGGTAGGCTTTCATTGTTTTTTTTTTTAAATCATGTTGTACAGCAGCATCTACGAGGGCTACTAGTACTATACCCCAAGACAACGGAGAGGTTCCTCTTCTATTTCTACTAGTTATTTCCAAATTTTTAATTTTGCCACTTACATCCCTTTGCTTCTCCCTGTCTTATTTGTTACAGGTATTTTTGATCGTTTTTTAAGTGTTTTTCTTTCGTTACTTAAACAGAACCCCTTGCGTTTGTTTCGGGGCTATGGTAGTCAGTAGGATATTTCAAAATAAACAGAATTCTTTAATAGTATTGCTCCTTCTAGAAATATATATTTTATTTTATTTTTTCGTATTTATCTTTTAGAGATAATAAATATAAAGGTTCGTCACTCTTGAATAATTTGAAACATATTTAAATAAAAAAGTACGATTAATTTAGAGTTCGGAATGCAATTTAAGGACTGTACTCTATGATTATAACAATAAATGCATGTTTAATTTTTTAATACAGTGTTTACTGAAAGAAACGTGAACGAAATAAAAATCGTTTATGACCTTTTAAATCGAAACGAAATTTTAAAGACTTTCTAAAACATTTCAGTATCGAAATATTATTTTTATGGCTCAAGAAAAATATCCTTCCCCCAGATATTTTCCACAAGTATTAGACTTCCAAACGTGTCAAGTTTCTCAAAAATATTTTTCGAAACGTACGTTTTACATTAATATTTACTTTGGTTTAAATATTTTTTCAGGCAGTGATTTAAAAATACATTGTGTGAACCTCTTGAGCCCAAACTGAAATTAAAGCAGTAAAATTTCACATATTCATATATCGGACGAAATTTTAAAGTAGAATGTTATGGATAAATATTCAGAAATAATGAAGACAAGAAAATAATGTTTTTCGCGTTTAAATAAATCATCTCTCGAAGAAATACATTTTATTTTTTTCACACCTTATTCTGAAAATGCTTTACAATTAATATTCCACGTCAAATTATGCTTGCTGCTTTAACTTTTTTTTTTCTTGTCACGTTTCAAGCTTGAGATATTTACCGCAGATTATAGTTTGATGGCTAATTTTGTCTTTATTTCAAAATTTGTATCGAAATAAGGGTTTAAAAAGGAATAAGAAATCATCTTTAAAATACGTTGAAACGTTACGTTTTCCCAGAAGTATGAACGTAAACTTTCTTCTTAACAATTTTTTGTTAAGCAGTTTTGTGATTTTTTTTTCCTCGTTCTGGAAAATTAAAGGATAATTTAACAGAAACTGTTAGTTAACGTGTAGAGCGAGTTTAAACAATGATTCAGCTTGCGTCATCAATTTTTAACATTGACTTTTAACGAGTATGGATGGCTCTTAGTGTATAAAAAGAAGCAACTTTGTAGAGATATCAAAAGTCTGGAAGAATGCAGTAACATTATTTATCGATGTATAGTTTTAAAAAATGTAAATTTTTATGCTTTCCTATCAAATCTGTGAATTTATTCACTAGAAGTAAACGCTCGGCTTTGCCCTTAGTAGAAAATTAAAAGGTAATTTACTTCGTCCGTATATTTACTAATAATGGATGATTAATTTCTCGCCAATATGCTATGTTGATTCGCGCGTCTATGGTATGGTAATTTTCTCGTTCATGTTACGGTAATTTACTCGTATATGTTGTGGTAATTCGATCGGTGCAGTGGAATTGAACCCAACAATGGTGGTAAAATAAAATCATTAAAAAATAACAAAATCGAATTTTCGAAAAATTGCTTCCAGGTGACTTATGCTACGAACTAATTTTGTGCCAAATTTCATGAAAATCTGCTGAACAATCTAGGCGCTATGCGCGTAGCAGAGATCTATACATTCAGATGTTCAGAAACACAGACTTTCAGCTTTATAAGTAATAGTAAAGATAAAGATTTGATTTTAGTTACTCTAAAACGCACTCCGGAGGTTAAACGATTAGCAATAGTAATGGACTTCAGCATATTCGAAACATTCACAATGTAAACTACTTCAAAACAATGTAAAACATGTTTTTCTGCATAAAATTGAATTAAAAATTTCGTATAATTTTTGCTTTAAGTAAAAAATGTGTGTTCAATGAAGAGGTTAATTACCTCCAGCTTTTCATGCGTTTCCTCTTTATATCCTAAAAAGATCCTACCGATAAATTCAAGTTCAAATCTGAATCTGCTAAAGCGCGATGTTTTTTCTTAAATTCTAAAAATAATGGCACATTTTGAATCGAAAAAAAATAGTTAAACAGCTTTAACACATTTTCTAATTCCTTATAACGTTAATTCGGTAAAAAGAAATAGCGTAACTGATTTTAGTGCAGAGTGATAAAAAACAAATCCTTTTTTTAAGGAAACTTACTTACCTTAAGGGATCGGAAAACAACGCAAATAACCTAACAGAATGATTTGAATTATTTGCATGAAAATGAATTTTTTTTTAAATCCAAGTTATAATGTTTAAACATTAAGGATGTTTGAAATGAAAAGCAGTGTAAAATTTTTCTGAAATTAATGCTTTAACACAGCTTAAATCAAATATATGAGGATGGTCACTGATGAACTAGAACGAAGATGCGTTCTTAATCCGTAAGAAATAATCAATCTCATTAACTGATTTTATTTGTTTTCCGTTTCTGTCTTTGTAAAGCAATATTCAAACAGTTGCATGGATCATTTCATTTGATTTAATAATATTTTCATATAATGATATAATGCACAAGAGTTTACGCAGGTGCTATTAGTACCAAGCGAGTGTTGGTTGTTCTAAGTATTACGTTGAAAAAGGTTCTTGCCGTACTAGTTGTAGTTTAACTCTTGTATCTTTAAAATGATTTATCTTCCGAAAATTGACTGAAATACATCGATTTCAATTATACGTTGTCATGATTATGTGCCATTTTTCTTTGAAATCTGAATATAAGACAGTTAGTTAAACATTTTTACCATAATAGAATGATAATAGAATCTCAACAAGTTATGTGTAATGTAAATCGTGATAAAGTCTCGTTTGTACTTTAAACTAGAAAAAAAAGCCTTAAAAATGAGGACCAAGTAAAACATTGTAATAAGTAAACATTCTATTATTCAGAATAACTCAGCTATTCTATAAAATAGGGAATTTTAATGCAGCACGAAATGTTCAAAGAAAACGGATAGTTGCGTGCTACTTGGTTTGACTGTAAAAGAATATTTATTTTATCTTTTTTTATTCGTCAGAGAAATAGGAAAAATACGGTCCTTTTGACTGTTTCTGAATTAATGTATTTCAATAAACGGAATGTATAAAATATGTTTAGATTAAAATTCATGCTTTCAATTCCGAACACGTTTCGGTTTGCTGCTTTCTGAAGCAATAGTTTAAAATCAAATACTGAAAAAGGGGAATTTGGAAAAAGGGCTGTAGATTTGCAATTTTCCCATTAGAAACAAATTGCAATGTAAATCACATTCTTCCCATCGATTGATAGCTGAAAGTTTTAAGCTTTTCAAATTTTACTCAATAAAAATTAATATGAGTTTTTTAAAATGCATTTATGAATATATTTGAAATACATACATACATATATATATATATATATATATATATATATATATATATATATATATATATATATATATATATATATATGCATGCGAAGTTGTTTCTGTGTTTTATATTCCGAAAGTAGGAGTTTCAATGCGTAAGTATCATTCATTGGTGATGTAATATTCTTAGTGAGAAGCAAAATACTCATTTAGTTTAAAAAATGCCCAAGTAACGTGATTCTTTGAAGTAAATGTCAAATCAAGTTTTAAAATATTATTTTATTTACAACATGTAAAAACCACTTTTATTATCATTATTTTTTTTTCAATTATTATTTTCATAAACATTATTAATCCCACAGCCGTCGAAGAACGCATTAACTACAATGATAATATTATTTGTAATAACTTATAATGGGGTGGTTTCCTTTAGTCAAAAGTACTTCTTTTAGTCATTGAAGTGAATAGAATGAACAAGAAAAATAACATGCACCCAAAAAATACTTTCATTTTCCCAACAGTTTTTTTTAATCAATTTTTAAAAATGTCCGAGTTTTCAAACAAGGCGTGACGTCACGAATGATGCACTTTGCCGCATCTTTCTACTACGTTTCCACATTATGAGAATCAAGCAGAGAATTAAATATTCCTCTCTGCTCTTGCTATCAACCATATCGTTGGCAATACACGTGAGTAAAGATGAGAATTAAATATTTTGCACTGTGAATGGCAACACTGAATGGCATTTCATCATTTTTGATGTCATCGGCAGAAGCCGTAAACCATAAAAGCGCTCCGATTTATGTATTTTTTTTTAAATATTAAATTTAAACAAATTTATGAAAAAATGGTCAGATTCTATGTTTTTAAGCACGTTCTTTTAGAAAAAAAATACTTTTAAAATTTTGGAAACGACCCCATTGGCTTCTTCAATTCGTTCTTAGTAGTTAGTTATAAATGCCTTAGTTCAATAATTGTATGGCAATAATTGAAAACCAGGTGTTCATATTTTATGTTTCTTAGAGCTTACATTGCATTCATAAATTTACTATTGATGTTTCTTACGGTTCATGTCTATTAAATTTGGCAACATCTAATGCTCTTTTCCGATGCAGCAATGCAAAGGTTAAACATAATACTTGAAAAAAAAAAAAAAACTGCATTTTTAAAGAATAACTGATATTTTCTCCAATGCCAATCTTTACGATATTAACCGTAAAATATTTGTTTCTAATTTGACGTATTCAGAATTAGCCATTTTAATATTAAATTACAAGAACTGCTGATAATTCCATTCCAGCCCTGGCAACAATAAGCGTATTGAATTTCAGCGATAATTAAAATGTTGGTGAGGAATCCTACAGAGATCCGAAAACGCATTGAATCAATGTAAAATTTTCTCTTCTTGCAGGTCTCCATAAAAGGAATGACAACGCAGAAAAGAAACCATTAACGTTTACACAAGAATTCTCGCACTTAATCGCATTATGTCTCAAAACTCAGGAAGATTGTTAAACACGCTGTCGGCAAGCAATGTTCATGCCGAATGATAATCGCGTTCCGTCTCTCCCTCTTTGTTTGTGAGGAAGTCTCAAATTTTACCGAATATCCGAGCTTGCAAAACAATACATAAAGCAATTATATTACAAAGGGGCTAACAGAAATGTAGACAATGTAGAATGGGGAATATATAATCGGATGAATGGGCTCCTTGTTTTATGTGAGCATATGTTTAGACTTTATTATTAGGTTGGAATTGAAATTAATTTCTAAGGTTTGAAAAGCGATATTTTTGAAAGTTTAAATTAAAAATATATTTCGAACTCTAGCTATGCTTTTCCCAAATACATAAACATTGATTAGAATAAGTTTCATACTGTTACAAAATTTATTCAAGCAGTGGCTGAAAGGGCAGTTCTGACGTAAAAACGCAAATCACAAAAAAAAAAAAAAAAAAAAAAAAAAAAAAAAAAAAAAAAACGAATTGAGCTAACAAGGCAGATTGTAATAAAGTTACATATTCGTTTTAATAGTTATAAATCAAAATTCGTTTTAATAATTACGACATTGCTTCCTTATTACATTGTCAAACTTTATAAATAAGGTATCATTTTAAGGATTTTTCTTCCCGCTTTTGGCGGGAAAAAAACCCACACACGCTGCACCTTTTTTAAAAACAACACAGCTAAAAAGTGGGGTGAGCTCGTTCGGTTAAAATATGTATTCTGCTTGAGTCTTCAAAAAAAAGGAGAACCAGATAGCTCTATAGCGCGTCTAACTTTGAACCAGAGGTAATAGTCGACTCATGCAAAATTTTCTGAAGACAGTGTAAATCTTAGGAAACTATGAATATGCACGAAATATCCATAAAAACTCTTCAAATATGCATACAAAAATCATAGAAATCATTGAGAAAAAAAAGGCAGTCATGGGACTGCCGACAAAAGTGAAAACTTAAAACTACAAAATACATTTGATGTGTTTGTCCGTGCATGCGTGTGTGCGTGTGATATATGTTTAATTTGCATTAAAATTAATTCTGGTTTCAAAGATTAAAATTTTATAATTTGTAAATTCAAAATATCAGCAACAGTCCAGTTTTTATGTTTATCAGCAATCCGACCATCAGTTATATACATTTTGGTATGGTGTATTTCATTTCACTTTTAAAGTAAATATTGATGCAAATGTATGAAGTATTTGAAAATTAGTTCTTAGTTCGTGTTATTCAGTTTCCCATATATATATATATAAATATTATTTAATACACATACTGAACTTTCCACGTAATTAATTTATTGTATTACCCCTCTTTCGCCGAAATGCCGAAAAGAGTCGACATGCTTTTAGATTGACCAGCATGCCGGAAAATTCGAATTTTAAGGCATGCAAGCTAATTCGGGGATTTTTTTCGAAAAAGAAAAAAGGTGATTTTATGGATGAAAAGACATCTGGTCAATTTGTTTGCCCTGTTCTTATGTATTTATATGTACAACTATGCACTCTATTTTAAGTTTGATTTGAGTAGTATGAAGCTGTTGGTTTTGCCTGATGATGTGAAAACGGTGATGTGTTAATGGAAATTTAATTGTTTTTAAATTTTCAAAAACATCAATTTTACGTTTAACTATATTGAAAAGTATTAGTTAATTAATAACAAAAGTTTCAAAGAATTTTTAAAAAATAAAGTAGTCCAATTTAAATAATAAAAAAATGATTTAAATGAAAAAAAAGTTTTTCTATTTTTTTTTCCAAAAAACAAAACATGATTATTTTGCACCCTGATCATTATTATTACCATTATTATGTTCCAAAGCTGATACAATAGGTTCATAATAGCTAAAATAAGAAATAAAGATTTTTGATTCGAATTAATTTAAATATCTTATAAAGACTGCATCAGTTATAGTTTGACTTCACGTTGTGCTAAGATTAGGATCATTGGACATCGCTTTATTAAAATCTCTATTTAATAGTGATAGATTTTTATCATCTGCAAAGTTGATGTTGAAATCCCCTCTTAAAATCATTGGCAACTCATCAAAGCTCTTTCAAATTTTATTTTGAAGTAATGATTAAGCGTCTTTAGGAAAAAAAGAATACATTTTCTTTCAAAAAGACGTAGCCTGTTCTAGACTTAGCCTGTGAAATATAAACAACGACCACAACAATTAGCTGTACATTTGCAGAGTGGCAAAGACAGACACATGTATCACCGATATCAAAAACATTTGTGTTTTTCCCATCTTAAAAAATGTCCCAAGCATCTAAAGAAGTTTTCCCTTCAAAAATATTATCTCGTTAAATGTTTTCTTTTGGAGATGAATCGCACTGACTCGGGCGAGGATTGAACTCATGCTCATTGAGATTACTTTCTGAGGAATCGGATTATGAGACTTACGCGCAGCTGACAGCGCAGGTGAAATTCGCAGTTAATCGTAGTAAAGGAACTCAGAGAAGTTCCTTTACTACGAACTCCAGGGCATTCCGAATGTCGGTGAGATGACGATGTCACGAAATGAATGGTTTCTCCCACATCAAAAATGCTCAAAACGCGTAAAGAAGTTTTCACTTCAAAACTACGACATGTTCATGAGGTTGCAGTGCAGTGTGTATCCCATTTTTTTTTCATAGTTGCGTGCCCTCGCAAAGTAAATAAGCGCAAATACCGTATGCACAGTACTCTATACATATGCTACACTTAGATTTTGCTTGAAATCATATGTTCATGCTGTAATGTGCGTAAAAAATATTTTGGCATTTTACAGTTGAATTATCAATATTAAAACGATGATTCTACTGTAAAATAACGTTCACGCAGCTGTTGTTATTGTCGGGCCCCAGTTGGGCTGGCAATTTGGGACGCGCTCCTTCACTTTTCCAAGTGTACCGTCATTTGGTGTGAAGTCCAACTTCTGCAGTACGCATATGCCATAAGGACCCGTTTATAGGGTAGGCAACTATTCACAACACAACAACAGATTCGCACAAAGAAAGGACAAGGATATGAGAGAGAAAGTAAATCCATGCCCGAACCGGGATTTAACCCGGGACCTCCCCATCACAGTCAGACTCATCTGACCACTAACAGGGCAGACGGCGATCACACAGCTGAAAGGATTAATTGAATGGTCTGAAGAGATCTCATTGCATATATAAGTTGTTCCCGTGACTGCTATCAACTGATGATGATAAAAAAAAATACATAGCTGTGTGACACCTGCCCCAATTTGTGGCAAAACTCTATCTTACTAGTATTTTTCATGGCAGTAGAAAAAAAAAACACATAATGGGGTTGTTTCCATCAGTCAAAAGTACTACTTTTAGGTTACTGAAGTTGATAGAATGAGTAAAAAAAATAACATGGAGCGAGGAAAATCGTTTATTCTCCAAGCGTTTAATTTTTGTTTAATTTTTTTAAAGTGTTCGATTTTTAAACAGGCGGGGTCTTTATGACGCCACAGGTGATGAACTTTGACGCGTACTCTACAGGTGCACTGAGTGCTTACGCTTGCTGTCTGCCGCATTTGCAGCTTTTGATGATTCAGAAGCGAATTATATATTGCGCTTTACGCTTGATATCAACTATCCCGTTGCCAGTACATGTGAGGAAAGATGCGAATTAAATATTGCGCTCTGTGCTAATGGCATCAGTGAATGGCATTTCATTACTTGTGATGTCATGTGCAGAAACGTAAAAATCCATACTTTATTTTAAGTGCTTACGTTTTAAAATTTAATTGGAAGTTGAAATGTGTAGAATATAAATGAAATATTTGCGAAAAAATAGAAAAACAAATAATTTTTGATGATTTTGTTGCAATTTAATATGGCGAATCATCCCCCTCCCCCCCCCCAAAAAAATCTACCTCCTGGTTACAATGTTCACGTTTTAGTACTTTTCACCTCTTTAGACCTCCATAAGAAATTTAACGGCTGAATAATCCTTTTTCATCTCTCCAATTCATAAAAATTTCATCGTAAAGTGGTATAAATTGGCGGGGGAGCTCCCCCGGAAATGGTGAGTGATGGGAGAAAACGGATGCCATATTCGGAATCGGCAGGTCATTTTACATAAGAATCAGCAGGAATCATGTCAGGGCCGATTTTCATGCAGACCAGTGTTATTAAAAAAACAAATTCAAATTCTATGTTTCTAAACATGGTTTTTCAGGTTAAAAAAAAAACCTTCAAAATTTCAGAAACTATTTCATTGCAAATTTTCTGGATTAAATTTGAACTATAAACTACAGACAAACAAACGCATTGAATACGATTGGGCAGAAAAAAAAATGTTTAAATTTTTTAATTAAAACTTTTATTTTAAAATTAAGCACTGTGTTTTTTTCTACTTAAATCAAGGATAAATCGAATTTACTCAAGGAGGGTAAAACGCATTTCTTCGATCTCATTTGCAGTCATAGCAAGCAAAATGGAGACTTTTAGTGAGGACCTTTTAGCGAATACAATTAAGTAATTACCATGACTTTCTGCCTCTTAAACACAACAAAATATTCGTGAAAAGAATTTGTAATTTCAGCCTTAAAGTCTGGATTTATTCAATCGTAAATTTTTAGGTGTTCCAAGGGTTGAAAGCTTTGCATTTTGATCAACTTCAAGTGGTTTTGTTTTGTAACTTCAGTGCTTAAATAGTTGAATAAAATTTATCTGAAACAAACTGAGCAATTCAAGAATACTTGATCTTGTTAGAATATTTAGATTATTCAATGTAGGTCAATATTTATTTACTCATTTATTTATTTATTTTAGACCCCACTGAGAAGCAGAACAGTGTTTTTAAACCTAATTACTGTTTAACATTTTGTTTAGGACTGAGAAACGCTACCTCGCAACGAGGATTTTATAATTAAAAAAAAAAAAAAAAAAGACGATCGTATACAATATTCTAAAAGACTTTCGTAAGTCCTATTATCCCTTCATTTAGACTTTTTCTTTGCATGTGTACATTCATAAACATATGTTTGTTCTTTTTTGTATGCGATTTAAAAAATAAGTGAAAAAGATGAGATGACAAAGAGAAAAAAAAAAAAAAAACTACAAATGATAAAGATATACTCTTGCGTATTGCATTGCAATCATTATTTTTTCTCTCTCAATAACAACTAAGAAAACATTAATATAGAAAAAAATCGATAGCAATACCTATAAAATATTGATTGAAATGATTCTGTTTAACAACAAGTGACAAAACAGCATGATTAACATTAATTAAGCAAACTACTCGTTGGTGATAGTGTTTAGGAACATGTTTTAAAGATTTAAACTGTTTTTAGTTAGTTTTGAATCGAAAATGCAGGCATTCATAAAAAACTTGAACTTTTGTAGCTTCTGATAGGCACGCGGGTTTACTTTGGGCATATTTCATCTAAAAAAAGTCTTAATGCAGAACACGACATAGACTATTTTTTCTTATCTTACACATTTAAAATATTTATAACTTATTGTGTAAATGTCTTAACCTATTCTCTAAAAACCAATAACGCTTGGGGAAAAAAGTTTTTTTTAAAAAAAAGGAGAAAACGGCAGAAAAACTACAGATGTTGAACATGTTCTCAGTCTTTTTATTTCCACTCTAATAAACAAAAAAAAGTATATGGTAATAAAACAAATGCTTTTTATCTAGATTCACAGTGTAATCTCAACTTGAGAGTTTTAAAACTTTTGTGCATTATATAAAATAATTTTACACACAGCACAAAAAAAAAGTATCAATAAACAATCTGACGGATTTTTTTATAATTCAAATGATTGTTAAGACACTAATTCAAATAATTTAGTTTTTTCTTTACTAATAATAAAGCTGAAAGTCTCTGTCCGGAGGATGTCTGGATGTCTGTAGGATGTTTGTGACGCGCATAGCGCTTAGACCGTTCAGCCGATTTTCATGAAATTTGGCACAAAGTTAGTTTGTAGGACGGAGGTGTGCACCTCGAAGCTATTTTTCTGAAAATTCGATGTGGTTCTTTTTCTATTCCAATTTTAAGAACAAAAATATAAGATGGAAAATTGCGACATTGTCATAACGTGGAACCGTAACATATGCACAAGCCAATTGGCGAGATACGAAATTATCATAGCGTGGAACCGCAACATGGGTACAAGTCAGTTGGCGAGAACATTCACCACACATTATTTGTAAATATACAGGCGAACCAAAAGACCTTTTATTTTTTCTATTACGGGCAAAGCCGTGCGGGTAACACTAGTAATCAATAAAACTTACGTATTTAGGATCTGAACTTTTAATTCGCTTTTTTTTTAAACTTTGAAACTTCCATTTGCATCTCTTTACTTCTGACATCTTCAATTTATTCAAAATGTATAACAATCAAGTTTAATGAGGTATTTATTTACCCATTAAATTTTTGCCCGCATAGCTAAAGTATTTTCGATCTTACACAGATGGTTGAACTGCACTAAAATGAGTGCTGCGCTTGAACTGATGCAGTTACATTAAAATAAGCTAAGTTGATTTAGATAAAATAAATCTAACTATTTTTGCCCTTTTTAATTAATTTTTTTGTTGTAAATATTTTAAACTTTTCAAAAATTAAATTCCTGTTTCTTGCATATTCTTCGTAGATAATATTGAGATTTCTTTTGAAAAAACTTTTTTTCATAGATTTTTTTTTTTTCAAACCTTACGTTTGAACAACGTACTTTACTTTTAAAAACTGTTGTTAATTTGAACTTACCGAAACACAGCGTGTGATTGTAAAACAGATAAACTTGATATTATTTTTACAGTTAGTATTGGTATCTTTTTATACCATACACGTAAAAGGGCTGTTTCGAGATAATTTATTTAACGTAAGACATTGCTAATTTGAAAGTAAGCGTTTTTTTCTTTCTTACCGATCTTCCAGATCAATTTTTAAATTGTCCTTTTTAAAATTTGAAGGATATTTAAGAGACTTATATTAAGTTACGCCATCCGATTTAAAAACAAAGTTTTCCATATGGAAATTATTTCATGGAAATAAGCGTACGAGTTATCGTTTACAGGGTTCAATCATTAGTCAGGCAGAAAATGTTATTGATCTGGGTATCTTAATGAATCAGGACTTCAAGTTTAGTCAACAGTTCAGCGTTGCAGGTAACAAAGCCAACATAATGCTTGGGTTTATCAATAGATCTATTTCAAACAAATCTAAGAAGGTTCTTCTGTCTTTATATAGGAGTTTAGTAAGACCCATTTGAAGTATGCTGTGCAGTTTTGGTCGCTTTATCTGAGGAAAGATATTTGTGTATTGGAAAGGGTTCAAAGAAGGGTAACTAGACTAGTAAGGGGACTTTTAGATTTAGACTATGATAGCAGACTTAAATAGGCTTAATATGTATAACATGGAGCAAAGGAGGATAAGGGGGGGGGGGGCATGATCCAGTTGTTTAAATTTATCAAAACGAATCATGTTAATGGATTAAATTGTTGCACCGAAAGCAGGACAAGGGGCCATTGTTTTAAGCTATTCAAATCGCTGGCTAACCTGGAAATAAGGAAAAATTACTACTTTAGTAGGGTTGTGGTCACTTGGAACCGCTTACCGGAAGAGGTGGAAACGAGCAAGAAGGGTGGATAGCTTTAAGAGGGCCATTGATCTTCATTAAGGACTAATAAATTGACTAGGACCAGCTTAGCTGGGCCAAGAGCCTGTTGCTGGTCGTCACATTTGTATTTGTATATTTTGTGCATTTGTTTTAATTTTATTTACTTCTTTAAACATTGTTTCTTTTTAAGGTGGAGGGAAATATATTATTAGAATATATTTCAGAATTGAAACAAAACTTTAAAATACATCTACAGTTTTTAGATTACGATGCGCGAAAACTGCGATATGCATCAGCTGATGATAGTTCTTGTAATTGATGATATAAACTTCATAAACTATTATAAGAGCAACTACTAGAAAAGATTGAAACATAATCTTGTGTTTTGAACCACATTTGTTGTGAAGATTATTCACATGATTGCATAGAACACAATTTTAGTTTAGAACCCTTTTTATAATTTAAATATTAAATTTGATAATTTGATAAAAACTTGATATAGATACTAATTCATGAATCAGTACAATATTAGAAAAGTTAGTTGAAAGTAAAATTTAAAATATTTTTACTCAGAAATATGAAACATACACAACAAATGCATAAAATTTAACCTTTTGAATGATCGACAGAATTTACGAATGTGTTTAATTATAGAACCATTACGCTGCATATTTTAAGAATATTAAAACACTAGAAAACCACCCGTCAAGATATGACGGGTGAAAATTGCTACTACATTTGAATGAAGCATTTGCCTTTTTGGTGATCTTTTGATAGCTAAAATTTTAACCCTAACTCCAGTGGATTAACTCCAAACTCATCTTAGTAGCGTTTATTGTTGACCAACAATAAGCGCTATTGCAAATAAAAATGATAACTGAAATATCTCTTTAAGATAATATTTTTCATTTAATTATAAAAAAAGTATTTTCCTTTAAAATAATGTCAAAAATAAATAAATAAATAGATTGAAATTAAAAAAAAAAAAGATACATTAATCACTAAACACCTTAAGTAGTATGTACTTTGTTCTATCTCACCATCCCCTATATTGATTATGGGACCCATCTGTGTAGCTGATCTTTAGTAACCCTTAAACAGAGTTTTCAAGTTTTTTTTTTTGGTATTTCAAGGTTGCATAGCTTTCGGAAATAAATGTTGGTCATTTGGACCAAAAACACGACAATCTAGTCAGGCCCAACCGATAGTAACTTTCTTTCAGCATACGCTATAAATATTGTTCTTCATTATATACTTTTGTATAGTAAATATTATGTATTCTAGCTGAAGAAAACCTTAAAAGAAATTATCCATAATTCTTTTTCGTCTCATAGATTGCTTTAGGGGGGAAAAGACCAAAACGCAAACACTAACTTAATATAACTTAATGTGAATAAAATGCATTTATTTTTGTTAAATCAAAAACTTGACAATACAGTCGAGCCCGCTTAATATAACATTGGATAATAGAATATCCCGCTTAATGTAATAAAATTCCAATGTACTACACCGTTGATGTGTGTTATTTTTATCCCGAATAATGGAATATCCCGCTTATTAGCATAATTTTTCCTGTAAAATTGCCTATTCATTAAGCGGGCTCGACTGTATGAATATTCCATTTTTAAAAATGACAAATAAAATCATCTCTTCTTTGACTGGATTCAGCTACATTTCAATAACATTGTTAAAACATTGCTACATAGGTGGCGCTTAAATGTTTCTCCACTTTATTTTACCCCCACCCCACCTCCTAATTTTTTACGTAACACCAAAACCCCATATGATCTAGTCAGACATTTCCAATTGAGCCAAAAAAAAAACTTTCATAAATAATTAAAAAATCGCCTGTCAAGGTATGACGGCTGAAAACGGCTTCCACATTTGAACGAAGCAATTGCCTGGTTGGTAATAGCTTGATAATTGAAACTTTGACCCTAACTCCAGTAGATTATCCCTCAACTCCAGTAGACAGCGTTCATTGTTGACCACTTTTTCATTTCTTCATTTCCCTAAAATGTCACAGTTTTACCAGTAAAACAGTTAAGTTACCGGACTCAGTTCAGCCTTGTCACGATATAGCCTTGCCCTGCATGTTAAACATTACCAAAATATATTTTTAAACTATCATGTCGTGGCCCTTAGTTTCATGGTTGAAGTCAGAAACGTTACTCGATCATTGGCTTTTATTAGAGCCTCCATATAAATAGACCGTCACATCAACTTAAGTTCAACCATTTTGGATCAGATTTTTCATTGTTGCGCTGCTAGGGTTCCCACAGCAACGTTTGGGGCTCTATCAAATTTTCCTAAACTAATATTTTACTTAACGGAGAATTCATGTGCTACTAATAATGGTTCGCAGTGAACAATCACCAAACGCGATAATTTGTCTAAAAAGACAACAACTCAAACACGCGCTCCGATCCAAAATGGCTGATCTTAAGGTGATGCGCCGGCTCATATGTATAGGGGCCTTAGCTATTATATATGGATATTTAAATGAAAATTTGAAATGTTGGTAACCTTGTAAATAAGTAAATGGAGACCAGTAGAAAAAATTAATAACTTTATTAAGCACAAACACAAAATTACTTACATTAAAAAGTACATAAGTTAAATTAAAACCATTGTTCTTATAAGCAGATCACTGTGGACAAAACAATTCACCGAATTCCTGCTCTAAATCAATGAATCATTGATACGTTACTGACGAACTGTTCCATTGTACAGCATTTTTTACCTTTAGAAAATGAGTCCACCACCATTTTGTCCATTTTCAAGTGGCGCAGTGAAAATGTTGCGTTATCGCACAAAGAGCGACTCCATAGTTTACGAAGAGTTACATTTTTAGTTTTGTAAGTATGATACGCTATAAAGCATGTTTCAAAAGGTGTTTTACATAAAACAAACACATAATGTTAACATAAAAATATTTTTATTCTGTCTTAAGCTTCGTTTTGACTAACGAGTACTTTTACTTCCTATCCACTCCGGACTAGCTCCATATTCTAAACCAATAGACATTTCAACTAAGAGAAAAAGTAACGAATGAAAATACACTGGTTAATTTAAGTATGAAAAAAAAAATAATATTTTATTTACTAGGGAAGTCAAACCTCAAATTAAGAAAAAATAATAAAACTTATGCGATATCATGTTGTCAAGTTTGAGGAGTATATCAAGCAAATTATTTATGAGTAATGTGACATAATTGCTACTTGTGTTCAATCTTACAGGGTGTCCTGAAAAATACTCACTGTTTTCAAAAAAATTATAACAGAAAAATGGTTAATGATATTTTTTTTGCAGAAAATTCATGTGGTGGGCTGTAAGTTTCGTTCCCCGAAGTTACAAGTTTTAGTTCAATAACTTTCCTATAGATGGCGCTGCAGATTGTAAGACCATAAATCAAAGTAACACAGCAAATTACATCATAGTTTTTCGAAAAATGTTTTAAACAAATATAATTACACAACGATGTTTTCATAATGCCTGCCACCGGCTGCAATCACATGTCGCTTCGGCTTAGAGGCTTACTATCTGCAGAGTCTTCCATTGAAAAATATTTGAGCAAAAATTTGGAACTCTGGAAGATGAAATTTATGGCCAACCATGTGAATTTTCTGCAAAAAATATTTTTTTACCATTAACCGTTTACCCGTTATAAATTTTTGAAAACAGTCAATCTTTTACAGGACACCCTGTAGCTTTGTAAATAATACATGTACAGTTTATACACTAGATGGTTTTTTTTGAGAGTGTAAAATCTTTTGACATCTCAACTGAAATAAATGTTGCAATGCCGTACTTGTGTGCCAAATAGCTTAAACTCCTGGATACTACCTCATGACACTCATTATGAGCCCATTAAGAAATTTTGTCACTATAGATAACTTAGTGATCGTAGTTTTTTTGGTGACGCTGTAGTCATTGAAAACTGCATCTGTAATGCAATTTTTAGTACCTGTTTTTTTTCCCCAGGTTTATAATTTACATTTTGAAACATTCCGACATTGGAAATGAGTTTTGAATTTCACTTCGAGTCCCGTGGTTCTTTAAAACTTTCCTATTTAGAATGCATGAATGGGGTAGAACTTTAATATGATCATAAAAAAGGTAAACTCTCATTTTTCACCAAACGTCTAAACTTCTCCTATTTGTAATATTTGATCAATATTTGTAGTTTTGTCACGTTGAGAAATAAATAGGATATCATAAAATCTAACAGTTTCAGAAAGAAACTTTAACGAATGAGAAAAAGTAGAAAATTAAAATAGAAGGAAAAAAAAAACACTAAAAAAGGCTACTAAAAATGATTTATTTCTATCATGAGGTGAAGAATATCTCATCAAGATAAAAAAAATTCATTTCTGTCCTAAGAATATGACAAATGTTAACACAAAATCAAAATGCATTAACTGCGTTGACTTCTTATCAAAAGATACTTTTGGATTTATTTGAGCTATCTGCGCTCTGTTTACATTGCATAAAAAGAGTTTCATCCATAGATACTGAAAGTCAATATCATATACAAAGGGAGCCTTTCCATTTCGTTACTAATAGAAATATAAATTAAATTCTTTGATAAACTTTATAAAAATGTTGAATATGAAAGCATATCACAAATAAGTAGAACTAAAATACATTTTTCAAGAAAATAACCTAAAAACCTGGAAATAACATCAACTGTAAATATTTATCATATTAACTTTAAAATGAACGTATTTTTTTTTTTTTTTTTAACTCTGTAAAGCGTACTTTCTTAGAGTTTTGATTTAATTACACAATACTTTTAACATCATTTGAATCAAGTATTATACCTGTTTTTTTAACAATATAAAAATATAACTCTACATTTAAATAATTTTATTGTAATTTAAAAACATATCACGCTACACTAGTACACTATCCTCCAAAATAAGTCAATTTTAAGAAATGATTTATTTTCAGTGTATTATCCGTAAAAATAAGACATACGAGTTTTAAATGTCCGAAACGTTTTTTGTAAAATAGAAACGAATTAAGGTTTACTTTTGCCTCGCGAAGCTGACATATAATTCAGAAATTTTCAGAAGTAATAAAATACCTTTCTCAACAACAGCAAAGTATTCGAAATAAATAAATGAGCTTAACAAAAAAGAGGGATTTTTTTTTTTAAATATTTTTTTTCTTAAGTCGTTTAATTAAGACTAAATCCGACTGTTACTTAACTCCCCCCCCCCCTTAATTTAGTTTTTTTAAGGTAATTTTTCCATTTAAAAAATCTTTATACTTTTGATGAAGCATGCAAACCATAAATTTGGGATAGTGCAAACTGATTTGGATTTGTTGAAACTGATTGCAAAGATGCAATAATGTACAAAAATAAATGTACTACTTTTAAATAGTTATTTTGTTGTATCAAGTATAACTTAATTTAAACAATTTACAAGTCAAATTGTTGGCACTTGCATTTCGATTCGTTCATTACTTTGCTCCACTAAATTAACGAAAATTGAAGCTCTTCACACTGAAATGAATTAACATTCGAAAATATAACACATGCAATTAAATAAAAAGATTAGAAACTACTATTTCGAACGAATTTGCTCTCAATCTTAAAACCTAATGAACCGCAGGATTCATTTATTTGAACTCACGGCCATATTTAAAAGATATTTTTCTTATCAATGCTTCATGAATAATTAAGTACAAATCCGCTCAGGGGAAATAATTCTTCCTTTTCGATTTTTTTTAAATTTCACATTTATTTGCATTTTTACATTTAGGCTGTGGAGCATAACATCAAACACGTTAAACTTCTGGTATAAATTCTAGTAATGTTTAGTATTTTTCCCGTTTTTATTTGTTTACTTCTTGAATAGCAAATATTCAAATTTATCTCAATTTATTCCGTGTATTTTTATATTTCATGGTTTCCATATACAACCGAATAGAATGCAACATATATGTCTTATGCACACACGCATGCGCACATGCATAAAAATGCACAATTTTTCTACTTCTTGGAATGCATTATCATAGTGAAAAAATCTCCATGGTTTGAAATTAGTCTTTTTACCTACTCTGTAAAAATAAAACATTTATTATATATGTATATATGATAGTATGTTCCTCATACAAATCGACAGCTTACGTCGGATCTCGGCAATATTTGGCAGGGATGTACTTGGACAACCTAGAAAGAACGTAGGGGGTTTTCAAAAGCCAAAAAAGTAATGAACCGTATAGATTTAAATTTTAGGACCCGAAAATGGCTTTTCCCACTCGAAATAATCATCCAACTGTTTGATTTCAGTCTAATTCAAAAGCCAGTGAAAAATACCCCTTTGAAGCAGATTTACTTCCTCCCCCCACCACCAAAAAAAAAAAAAAAACCCACCAACGCTTTAAAACCACCAACGCTGTAAAGTCACCGGGAAAAAGGGAATAATCATTTTTAAATCAAGAAAGGTTTGTGACAATATTAAATCTCAAATTTATCGCCTGTGGCAAGTTCAGTTTTAATTAACGTGAATTAATGCATCGAAAAGAAAGATTTGTGATCATTTTTTTCTCTATTATAACCAAATAAAGTGTTTACTTTTGCTTCGCGGCTTATTGGGGTATTTGGGAAATTTAAACATTTTCCTTTTGGGTTATTTTTTCACGATCTGTCGGGAAATTTTACAGATTTATTTTTCGTTCCAGTCTGATTGATCTTTTATTTTCGAGGAAGACCGTGCAAAGCCGGGCAACTTAGTTGGTATGTAAAAAAAGTTTTTAATCAGTAGTTCTGAAACAACAAAGTAAATTAAAAGAAAGAAACAGTTTAACACAAATTAAATTGTCAACAATCAACTATAAGAAATACACATTGAAAACAAAAAGCTACACCTCTTGAAACAGCTTACAGGACAAACACAATGCACGAGTCCATAGTTAATGAGTTATTCAAGTAGTTCATGAAGCACCCTGTTGGGGTAATGATGTAAAACTTGGCGATATTAGGCTTTAAATCACACGTGATGCAATACAGTTCACTTCCAGTTCATCCAACAAATGTGACTGTGTAACTGTATAATCATAAGTACAGCAAGGAGAGAGACTGGACAACTTATTGAACATATGGCACTGTTGACAAGAGGCGCTGCCATCTCGTTTGTTGTGCTATAAGTAGTGATGTTAGTTACTTGAGACGTTTTCTTCTGTTGTGAAACAAAATCACCTTTCAGCGCACCTATTCAATTCGAAAAAAAAGAAAGATTAGATGATGCATGTCTAGTGTTTTTTAAGCTAAAATTATTATATATTTAGACATAATTAATGTTAAAATTAGATTATTAAAACAGCATATAGAAGCATTTTTTTTTATTATGGATGATCCTTAGGGTGGTTCAAAAATACATGTAAAAAACAAGTTTCTTTTAGATAACAGGACACCCCTCAATATTTTTAGACTTGTGGCTAGTAATATACTGGAAGAATTAATTTTAGTTTCCTATTTCAACTCAAAGAGGGTGCGCAACCGCCTCCCCCAAATTTCATACGTACGGATAGGGGGATTAAAAAATACATTGAAATGAAAAAAACAATGCTACATATTATAAAATGCACCAGCAATATGCATATACATTGCAATATAATAATTTATTTACGAAAATACAGCTGGGGAAATTACTTGTTCTAAATTTGTGGCAATTTCTATGCAACTGCTAATGTTAAATTAAGGGGTCGTTGAGCAACCTCTTAAAATTTGAGTAACAAGCTAAACATTTTACAGCATAATACTATTAGCAGGTCTAAAAAAAGTAGGAGGTGTCCTGGTCTCTAGCTGAAAAAAAGTTTTTTTTTTTTTTTTTTTTTTTTAACCACCCTAATGATCTTACTGCATTTCAATGTATAGGCGTTATTATTCATTTTCTGTTAAATCCAAAAAGATATTCATTGTTATTAGTTAAATCATCAATACAAATACAAAAATAGAAGTATTTCTTAAAGACATGAAATAAAGCCTCAAAAAAAAAAAAAAAAAAAAAAAAAAAAAAAAAAAAACTGAATGAGATGAACGTTTTATTTGGAAGCTTCTTCAGACGAATTAACGGGATATATTTTCAATGTAGAGGAGCTTGTTATATATGAAGAAAAAACAGCTAGATATATACCAAGGAATCCAAGCGAACGTTGTAAAATGTAATACGCAGGAAAGCAGCGTATATGCAATGTAATACGCTGCAATAAAAACTTTATTGTGACGCATATAGGCAATATGTAGCACTCTATGGACCTGCTGACTGAAGAAATATATACTTTTAGGGCTCGACTATCTAACAGTGAGGCCCAAGGCCCACAACGCTTTGGAGGCCGCCTTCTGTATTCTATCACTTTAAGTAAACGTAAAATAATGTGAAAATAACGTTTAACATTTATTTTAAAGAAGATATTGTATTTTTTCACAAAAAGAACGTGATTTTTTTTTAATACAATGCATATATATTTTTTTTAATTGGGACCCTTAGAAAGATGAGGCCCCAGGCTCAGGCCTAGTACGCCTATGCGTTAATCAAGCCCTGTATATTTTGCAAGGTAAATCGATCTAAACTAATAATGTGGTCAGAGTAATGGGTTTAGGTGCTTAAAATACACTATATTTAGCGATTTAACTGTATTCGACAGCTCCTTTATTGTAAAGTTTGGGATAAACAAGATAAAGGAAATTTGGTTTCAGCATTAAAATTTGCTTTACATATGAAGCAGTGAGAAGCAAAGGGATGTAAGTGGACATTTTCAAGTTTTGAATAAAACACGTTTAAAGATAAAGTCCTAGGTAGGATAATTTTTTTCTAAATTATACTGTATTACCGCACCTACCAGGGCTAATAGTACTATTTCTTGCCCCAAAACAGAAGAGAGGTTCATCTACCATTTGTACTGGTTATCTCTATATTTTTAATTTTGCCACATCCATCCATTTGCTTCTCAATGCCCCGTATATGGAATTGTTTAATATATATATTAAGCAAAAACATATTAATTTGTTTCAGTAGTCAGATAAATTGGTTTCAATCAATTGTGTGCAGTCAAAAACAATATTTGTTATAATAATTTTATAGTGCTAATTTTGCATGCCTAAATGAAATTTGTATTTGTCCCCAATTAAATAAAGTAAAAAATATATATGGTCTGTCTTCTCTAATAACCCTTTTGGGAAAAGTCCAATTATATAAGCTTTTTCCCCGTTTTTGTTATAATAATCTGTGTCAGTACTTGAAAATTCTTTTTTTTTTAAATCTAAGGAATGAAATTTTTATCTTCAACTACATATTTTCACCGAAAGAAGCTAACTTGTCACGTCTGTTAAATTAGTTTTACGAAGCGAAATAAGATAAAGTAATTGAAAAGTAGTTTTACTTAGGGAAAGAAATCATAAAATAATCAAGACGAAATAATTAACAATGCAAAGACCTTTGACTTTGAGAATCCGGTGCCTTCACGGTGAACAAAGATTTATGCTCGAAGCGAGAATCTTAAATACTCAAAATTCGAATAGTCGCTGATGTAGTGTGAATATTTAATTCAAATCTGACCATTTAATCATATAATCTGATCATATATATATAAAAAAAAAATCGGGAAAATTTGTAGAATACCGTAGACCCTCGTTTTACGCTGGGGCTACGTTCCATGGAAACGCCGCGAAAATCGAAACCGCGTAAATTGAGAACTAAAACTAGTGTTAAAATAGGGTTTGGATTTTGAAAGAGGGGACAATTGTATCTGTTTGCATTGCCGCATCCGCGTAAAACCGAAGCTCATCCGCGTAAAATAAAATAAAAGTGTCAAATCTTAAACCGTGTATAATCGAAACCGTGTAAAATAAACCCGCGTAAAACGAGGGTCTACTGTATTTCATAGTAAATTGGCAAATTTCTTATTTTTTTTTTCCAGAAAACGAAAAATGAACGAATGTGAAAGTGATGATGAACATGAAGTGAAACGAATATACAAGTTTTAACGGGAAAAATAAATGCATGTTTTATGTTCCAATAGAAAGGGTAACACCTGTTTCTAAGCAAAATGTTTAGAAAATAAATAACAAAAAGTTGCTTTTGCGAAAATTCCCAACGATATTAAGCATTTCGATATATTTGATACAATCTTAGGGTCTTAATTATTTTAAAATCAGTTTAACATATTTTAAATGTACAGTGTATGTTATTCGCCGTAACAATTGCTAGAAAATCATCTTTATATTTTTTCCGTGTAAAATCTTTAAGGATAACTTACCTTTATTAAGAGTGAAATGTTCTGGGGCATAATCCACCCTGAGAAATGTGGTCATCTCAACTTCAAACACTTTGTTTGGATCAAGAGGTATATCTGTAGGTATGGAACGCTTTCTCCTGCCGTAGCCCAACTGACCATTGCCACATGGCACCTGCAAGTACAGTATAGAGATCAAAAAGGCATCTAACTTATACAATTTAAAATCATATTTTTATTGAAACTATTTGATCAATCCATTTCTACAAATGAGACATTTTTACTTATATATATTTTTTTAATCTGAAAATTTTAAACTTTGGTTTTTATTTTTATGTATTTGAATACACGAAGCCATTGTGTATCATAATATGGAGTATCAATTTTCTAAAACGTTTTCTTGTATTTGAAGAATAATGTTTCGTACGTGTTGTTGGGTTGAATATATGTTCACGCGTATTATACAAGGTGTGTTCTGAAAGCAGTAAGACTGATAGTTTCCTGGGCGAACAGGCAGAGGTGAAATGATCTGCGCGCGCAGGATCAGTAGAGGGGGTATTGGGAATGCTGGTAAAAATCAACAGTCTACTGTCGGACGTTGAAGAGAGCAAGTCGCTTGTACTGTGAACCCCTGTCGAAACGCCTCGTCTCATAGATTCATGGAGCGTTTATAGGAGCACAGCGATACACGATCAGATTTTGTGTGAAGTTTAATAAAACGGGCAAAGAGATTTATAAATGTATATTGGGCCTTTGGGGATGCTGCCATGGGTAGCTCGATTGTTTTTGATTAGCACAAGTATTTTCAGGACGGTAGGGAAGAGTGGAAGACAACCACTCCGGACGTCCTTGAACCGGTAAAACTGACGTAAATGTGACGAGAGAGAAAAATTTACTGAATAGTTATCGTAGGTTGAGTATCAGAATGATTTCTAATTACTTGAGCATCCCCCAAATCCACGTTTTTCAAATCATGAGAGAAAACTTACCCACGAGGAAAGTGTGCGTTCTGTGTATCGGATTATCTGGCCCAGTGCAACTTGGTAATGCTACCTCAGGCACAATACAGCCCTGACTTGCCCCCACGAGACTTTTTTCTGTTTCCCAGATTAAAATTCACGATCAGGGGGAAGCATTACGGCTCGGTAGAAGCTGTTCAGCAGACCTCGACGAGGAAACTAAACATCATTCCGATCCAGGTGTCCCTGGAGGCATACAAAAGCTAGAAATTTCATTGGCAACTATGTGTAGATGCAGATAAATGCTACTTTGAAAAATTCGAAGCGTTTGTACTATTTCCATGATTAATTTTCTTTTATAAAAATGAGTCCTACTACTTTCAGAACAGACCTTGTAGTCCTCATATTCGAATATAATTAACAGTCAAAGCTTAAAATTTCTGGGAATAAAGTGCAAATATATGCATAATAATGTCGCTTCCCTGCAAATGGACTAAGTATAAACTGGGTTATTATTTACTTGATTGAGTTTTTCTACAAGATTTTTCTTAATTCAATACTTGATTGTTAAGTGGAATAACGTAACCTGATATATATATATAAGGTAATTATAAGTTGCATTTGTGTAAAAGTTAGTACCCGAATTATAGAATGTCATGCATCCGAGTTCATTTTAATTAATGTTTTAACTGTTTGTTTTATAGTTTTAATTAAAAAAAAACAGTTCGTAATAGCAACTTTGTTTTATGTTAAGGTTTTGAATGGACTTATTTGAGCAGTATTTTAATGTTTTAAGTGTGTTTTATCTTCGAGTTCATACTTTTATACATATTTAATGTAATAATTATATATATAAATTATATATTGTTAAAAATAAAATTTTCGATTAATTTATTTCTATATGCTATACTAAGGGGATTTAGATCGAATTGAGGACTTATTTTTTATTTCTTCAAAGTAAAACGAAACTTAATTAAATTCTTATTAAAACAAACCTTTAAAAATTCCGTTCATAATTTTGTCGACTAGTCTAAATCGTTTATCTTTCAGAAAGACAATCAATTTTACATCATCATTTTTCGCAACATGCTCATGCTCTACTTTTATGGATATAGATGGCACGCCACGCAAGTTGAAATAGGCTGATTTATATGATTTATGTTCTCTTCGAAATAAAAATTTCACAATTATAACAATATATTAATATTTCCTGAAAAAAAATAAGTGATTAATTGCTAAACATTAACTTCTAATTGCTCATCCTTTTCCCTTAAGGTAACCCAAAATTACTATATATTGAAAAAATAAATATATATATATATATATAGCCTTACGCCTTTGCATTGCTGAAGGCATACGCTGACTGTGCCAACAAAGAGGACATAGTTGGCATCAGGAAATTTGAAAGCCCGGAATTTGGCAGAAAGAGCATCGCCATTTTCTAGGGACTGGAAGTTGCCAAAAATGTATGGATCAATGGAACATCTGTAGAAAGAAAAAGGTTATAACAATTAAACTTTTGATTGCATGTAAAAGCAAAAAATAAGTTGAAATGTAAGGCGATCTTTAGCCGACACGGGCAACATAATAAATATATGTCACCAAAACAATTTTTCTAAATTAGTTGCCCTTAAAAATAATAAAGGAAACAAAAAGTGGGAAAATGCTATTAATGCTAAGACCAGCTATAATAAAAAATAAACGCTGCATTTTACACTTAAAAGAAATATTAAATCACGAGTTGTTCATTTACTTTTAGTAAGATTTCGACAAAACCCATTCCTGAAAAGATATTGTAAATATTATGATACGTACCAAACGTAAGCGTATGTTTGCTGTTGTTATGCGAAATATGCAAACGATACGAGTGTCGAAGAAAAAAATATGTATTTTTTTTAATTTTGTTTTGAAAAAAAAATGCGAAGCGCTATTTCATGTGATTTGATAGCATCAACAGGCAGCAATGTACCAATTACTATGAAGCTAAACACTAAATGGATTTAGTGAGCAATAAAGTAATTTGATTTTATTTTCATATTATAACACGTTACAGTCAACTACGAATACGGGTTGCATATAATATTATCTCTTTCATTCTGTTAACCAGCAAACTTAGGAAATCTAAAAGCAAAAAAAAAATAAAAAAAGTCTTGTATGTTTAAAAATAATAATAATGATAATTTTTTTTTATAAAATTCATCAAAAGCCATTATTAAAAAATCTAAACAATGATAATTTCTAAATAGCAAATGCAAAATCATAATCCCACGACCCCAACGCTTTAGTCGTCATTTAAAACCGTTATTGTATAAAAAGCGAAACTTCTGAAATTGTAGTCAAATCTTATCCGCAATACACCTCTCATTCAAACACATACTTGCGAAAATTTGAAATGATGCGACATAACTTTTAAAAATCAAATGTAACTTACATTCATGTGAACAACACGCTTCAAAGCTCACCAACACAAGGTTAATTATGGGAATTCCCAAAACGATCAAAATGGAAAACTTGTAAGCTACTAAGGACAGCTTTATTTTTTGCAGGATGTTTCACAAAAGGTCGGCATAATGTGTTTGACCCTGATGTGGCCTTTTTTGTCGCTTGTTTGTTTGTTTGTTTTTTTTTTCGAACAAATGTGTTCTATTTCCGTGCGCAATGATTTTTATTTGTAAGGAACATAGAAAGCGAGTAATTTATTAAATTTTAAAAATATAAATTTTTCGGGATTTTTGAAAGCAAATCAAATTTTAAACGACACAAGCTTAAACATTTTTAATAAACATTTTTTTTGTGCATTTTAACAACCAACATAAAATAAAAAAACTACATTTTCCCGAAGATACATTTGCTGAGATCTGTACTTATTTACTAGTAATTGTACCAAAATCAAAATGATCGTCATTAACCTGTGTAAGTGTATCAGACACCAAATCTATGTATAAACCAGTGGTACAGACAGACAGAGGCGAAGCAACTTTGAAGAATGCATTGACTTTCCTTCGATAGTATATATAGTCGCTAATTTCTTACTTATTTATATAATTTATTTACGATATGATTCTGATACTTGGTAAATAGTGAAGCAATTTGATGATGTTTGATTTACACAATTATAATTTTTTTTCAATAATTTGCAATTAATCTATGCTTAACACGTAAATGACTTTTTTCGCAACATTAACTGCTTTCATGAGGTGACAGTATTAATATTCCCGTATGCCACCGTCTAAGTACAGTACATAGTAGATTACAAATTCCTCTTTTGCATTGATCTATTCACAAATATGTTGAACCTTGTTTGTTGGATTTAGTTAAGCCATGTTATCTAGCCAAAACTACAACAAAAGTTGTAATTTAATATAGGGGAGACCGGGGCAAGATGACGAGCCGGGCAAGATGACGAATTCCATATTTTTTTCCGTTTCCCCCCAGTTAACAGAATCCACTGCATACTATAAGGTTTCTTATCCGCTGCTCTTTCAGCAATAGTATAGAGACGCTGAAATCAATCACCATATTTGTGTTAGTTCTGAAGCTCTGTTTGTTCACCGTTGCCACGATCTAACTTTTATGCATTTGTAAATAAGTTCTGCTACACATACAGATAAGTTATATCGTGTCTCTTTAGTATTTATGAGTAACTAAGTTTAAATACTACCTATTACCATGAATAAATGTCAACTAATCGCCTTCTTTTATGGCATTGGAGAAGAATTCGTTCAAACAGGCAGTCAGGGGCAAGATGACGGGCTCGTCTTCTTACCCCGTGTTTCAGAAATTATTAAATTAACTATGCTGTCCACTTTATTAAATCCTGTAAACGCATATTTGTCTGCGTGTTTTACCACGCGACCTTTGCGCTATTTTTCTGAGGTTAAAGGACGCATTGAATCAAGGGAGGTGTCGTTCAAAAGCCGGTGACCAGAGGCTATTTATAAACTAGTTGACCAAATGACTAGTTGACTGAATTAAACCAAGCAAAGAATCTCCTGCTCTGTTGATTATTGACAATCATAAATCTCGCACAACTTTGCAGGCTATCTTATATTGCAGTGAAAGAAACATTATCATGCTGTTGGGTTGCCACCCCACACATCGCATCGTTTCTAGATCCTGATGCGTCATTTTTCTGCCCATTGAAAACCTACTACAGCCAAGCATGTGACAACTTTTATGATCATTCATGTAGGACAAACTATCACAGACAAAAATATTGGTGGGCTTTTGAGCACCGCTTACTTCAAACCAGCTACAGTTGGAAATGTCGATAAAGGGTTTAAAAAATGAGAGATCAAAACTCATAATTCTCTTGTTTTTAGCGTACTATGATGTTGTTGGCGATTAAACTGAGAATAATAGTGCTAATCCTCAGACCTTGGGAGTGGAAATGCAGAATAAAAACCCTCCAGACGAAGCAGAAGTTATGGCAAATGCCGATTCCGATGCACCAAAGAAACCTGTTAGTGTTTTTGATTTCAATGCATTGCATAAAGCAACTCAATGTGAGAAAAAAAAAAACGAGCTGATGTGTGTATCACATGACTTCCTTTTACTCCAATTTAATGTCATTTTCTCATTATTGGTAGTTTTGATGTGATTCAGTAGTTTACTCTCTAAATATCACCAACAGTGGCCAAATTAAAACCAGATTAAAAAAAAAAATCCCCAAATTTGTCTCCAAGTTGGCGAAAAACTGGGCGACCAAAAGACTGGCGATATATCGCCAAGTGTCCGCCAAATTATAACACCACTTGAGTTTACATCAAAATTAACAATGATTTTCCCCAAAAATGGGCAAAATACCCCCTTTGGAGCATCCGAATGCAACCAAAAAAGGGAGGTGCACAAGTACCAAATTTCAACTTTCTAGGACGACATAAATAACCACATACGCACATACATACGTACATACAGACGTCACGAGAAAACTCGTTGTAGTTAACTCGGGGATCGTCAAAATGGATATTTCGAGTATCTGTACGTTCCTAGGCATGTATCCACGTGTGGTCGGGTTGAAAAATAAACTGAACATTCTTTCGGTTCAAAAGCAATTCGGAGCAAAATGGAAATTAAGGCCAATGTTTGAGTGAAAATTTTTTCGCGAATATAATACTTCCTCTTTTGTAAAAGGAAGTAAAAAAAAAAAGCATAGAACTGAGCTCAAATATTCTTACAAGCACACCCATCAAAGAAATGTCATAACAAGGAGCAAAGCGGAAGGACAAAACGGATTATTTTAAAAAACAAGGAAAATTAGCTCGTAAAGCTAAAAGGGGAATAAAAAAACTGAAACTAAATTCCTTTAGGTCCAAGTCTATTAGGTCCAATTCATGCCAAGCAATTCAGTTGCATCAACTTTAAAAAAAATAGGGTTATAAGATGCCCTGCTTGTAAAGAGGAATATTGTGACCCTCCAGAACGGACCCAGTGCTGTAAAAGTCAAGAGTGGTGGCATAAGGCATGTTCCAGTTATTAAAATGGCAGTTTTACTTGTTTCTATTGTTCGCTGCACAACTTAACACTTCTACATTACGCTCCAATGGGTTACGCTTAATTTGATTTTTGTAAGATGTAGAAACATAGTTATCATTTTTAAAACATAAAATGTGTTCAACCTTTTTCAACGTTGTCATCTTGCCCCAAGGTCAAAGTCATCTTGCCCCAGTACTGGGACAAGATGACGATTTGTTAAGGTCATGAAAAAATAAAAATATCCTTCGTTATTTTTATTTGAAAAATTAAATGGTAATATATTTAGTACTACAAAGGACTACTCTAACAGCTCATGTGAAATTAATTTTACTATCCTTAAAAATGAATTAATAAACAACAAAAAGTGTTAACATAGTCAT
This sequence comes from Uloborus diversus, assembly GCF_026930045.1. Lineage (NCBI taxonomy): Eukaryota > Metazoa > Arthropoda > Arachnida > Araneae > Uloboridae > Uloborus > Uloborus diversus. The sequence continues at coordinate 146,371,873 of NC_072734.1, read as the reverse complement.
CTTGCCCCGGTCTCCCCTACATTTACCATACCGGAAAAAATATTATATTTAAAAAACAATCTGAAAAATGATGACAGATTCATTTTGATTTCACAATTATAAAATAATCTCTTAATTAAACAATTGTCAGAGCTTCAATTTTAAAACACAACAAAATTAAAAGAACTTTGTTATTATAAACTAAGTCTCTAGCAATTTTCTTACCTAATAACTTGCCAAAACTATCCGATATAATTACTTTATCGAAAAAGCAAAATGAAAAAATTGTGAAATGAAACAAGAGTTTGTGATTTTAAGAGCAATAAATGTGTCTTCACTTTTATAATCTTGAACAAAAGAAACACAAACTATAACAGATGTTTTTTAGGTTCGTATTCAAATATTTTTATAAAAAAACTTTTCAAATCCTGAAATAATACAAAATAATGTTTTAAGTATACATATAAGGTTTACCCGTTCATTATTATCACTTCTTCCTGTTCTGGTGAACTGTCTGTTACCTTTAGAAAACTGGTCAGCAACCCATAAGTATCTATAAAACAACAAGTTATGCTATTATATCGATTATAATAATGAAAAAAAAAACATCTTTTTGTCTGATACTATCCTTATGTTTACCTTTCAGTTTATTTGACAGTATGTCAAAAACTGCAATCAAGTTATGGAAACATTCGAGAATTTTTAACCCTACAAAGTTTCCCTAACTGCAGTAAAGACTGAAGTCGTAAAGGAAACCTTAGTGGTTTAAGAATGTCTTGGTCCACCTTTGACATTTTATTTTCAAGATATTTCAAAAACAAACGTTTTTTAGTTGCTTACTATGTTCGGTTTTAACAGTCGCAAATCATAAGTTGTATGCCTCTGACGATGAAAAATGCTTTATGGAATCAAAAATGTAAAAATTTTATAGACATTACGACTAGCAACAACCTCCATATAGCTCTTTTATGGCTCCGGAGGACACTGAGAAGAAAAGAGGACACTGCACAAGTGTTAAATAGACTCTGTTGTCTTTCACAGAAAATAGCAATTGAATTTTTTATAAATATTAATTCTTACAAACTCCGTACATCATGTATTCATCTATAACATTTTAACATTAACGAAGTTATTGCTTGAAAGATTGTTCGATTTTAGGGAAATCGGTATGTTGTATTCGTGAAATATTGAATTGCTAACTTTCACGTACCTTTTCCTTAAAGAGTTTAAACGATAGATGCTTACAATTTCCAGTATTTCCACGATACATATAAAAGTCTACTAAAGTGATATTTTAAGGTAACTGTTACAAATAGTCACTTTTTAAATTTTAAAAGTAAATTGTTTTAAACCATAAAAACAGTTAAGCAATAAAGAAATACCTTTGTGCCGAGAAATAACAGGAAATATCCAACGTTGTTTAAAACAGTTGTTTAGGAGAAAAAAAAAGTGTGACTCTCAAAGCAAAAATTTCGCTTTAGTGTAATTATGAACATTTAACTAAAGTATGGTGAACAATTCAAAGCAATATGCAAACAAGTTGTCTAGAAAACGGAGCATACATTTTTTAAATTGAAATTTTGAAAAAATCGCATTTAAAAGTACGGACATTTTACTTCATTCCTGCCCTATTAAAATTAAAATGGGTTACTTTTAATCTACCTAGAAACAGGAATTTAAGATCATTTGCTCTAAAATTAAATATTTTGAAAAAATAAAAACTTTTTTTTTCCTATTTTACGGTACTAACCACCTTGCTTTGAACAAATTAAAATATATATATATATATGATTTTAGAAGTTTTTTTTAAGGTTGTGACTTAGCGTTCACATTGTCCTAATTAACGGCCCTCAGCAATTTCCAAGTATCCCTTGGTCTACGTAATTACTCTAACAGCATAGTGACTAAAAAGGGATCCTTATGTGAAGCACGTGCGGTGGTCAAAAAAAGGTCATGGAACATTCAATAAACGACGCTAAGTTAGTCAACACATTGCAAAAACTTAGGAATGACATTCCATGGTAAGGTCACAAAGCGACTCAACAGTCGCGACTTTAAAATTCACAAATAAAGTGGTGCAATGACGTCGTTGAGTAAGTAGTCAAGTCATGTCACAAATCTTATAAATGAGCCACAGCGTCATTATTGTGTGGCGTTTCAAATCTGTGACACTTATGATATGCAATATTAATCCAGCCTTAACCGACGACTTTATTTTGTAATAGGTAGGATCAGCGAGAACGCGCAAGATTTTACTGCTCATGAGTTTTGCTGATCGTACTTACTTCAAAATAAAGCATTCTGTTTGTGCTTCCAGTTTGTCCGTCAGATATCCGTGGCACAACGATGTTTTTAAAAGATTATAAACACAACACTGTTTCTACTTTATTTTGTTAGCCCCTACACGAACAAAAATCAAACCTGATTGCTCTTTTCTTAATTATATACTTGTGATCTAATAGAAAAAAAGCTTACCAGCACTTTTTTTGTCCAGATAAATAAGCATTTCCAGTGGTGTTCCAGGTTGAACATTCAGCGTCGTGTCTAAAATACGGCCATGTTGCCGGACGGCGATGTTAAGGTATGGCACTGGTGCCTGCGCAACAATGTAATCCGTGATGTTCACATGGCTGGAAAATATTCATAAATATTAAATTAACTAAAGATTAATTTTGTGCATTGATTAATTATCGTGCAAGATTTTTTTATAGTAATGGTATAAAGTGAGATATGATGGTTACATGCTTAAATTCGAAGATATAATTATATTAGACGATTCTTAAATTATAAGAGAAGTATTTCAACCTACACATTGCAAATGTCAGTGATAAATATTCAAATACTTTAAATGATGCCAATAAAATAATGAAAAATAATAATATTTTTTTCAGTTACTCGCCTTTTCACTTGTCTTCCCTGCGAAGGGAAAAAGATGAGAATTTTGAGGAAACATAATTTCTCATTATGCGAATGTGTAAAGTGAAATGAAAAGAAAAAAGTATTACCAAATAAAAATTTAACATCCCAAACTGTTTTACTCCAATCACTTTTCCAATTTTCTTCATGGCCAAAACCTTTCAAGCAATTTATGTATTTTCCCTATTAATATTAAAATTAGTTGGCATGAAGAAGCTAATAAAACTAATCAAAATATAGTCTTAAATGGGTTTTTAAGCAAAGTAGGATTTCTACAATGAAGTGAGAGCCACTAGCCTCTCCTGACATAAACGGTCTTAAAGTATTTTATGGATTGGAAGGAATTGTTATAAATACTCTTTTTCCTCGATAAAGGGAATCTACGGCAATTTTGTAAATCCTGTAAGATAAATCACCCTCAACTATTTCATGGCCCACATCATTTCCTAAAAAGTGTCATTTGAAAGTGTTTGCTCATTCACTAGATTTACTGCTGGTATTAAGAGGTATTATTGTGTAAAGTTTAAACTTTTGGTTATTGTTTTTGTAGCTAAAAACCTTCGAAGCATTTGACTTAGCTGTTACTGGAATAAATTTGCATTACTAGGTAATTATTTGCATATTTTTATCTTTTTTCAGCAATGATATTTTAATAATGATAATTCTGGAATTGTATTGGGTATCATTTTCATATATTAATAGCCTAAACTGATCGAGTAACGCGTCTAACGTCTTTAACAGTTCTAATTACCGTCTGCTTTGAAATTGTAAAATTATGTAGATTCTGAAAGAAAAAGATGAAATGAAAAAATGTTCTCTCTCTCTTAATAAAATATCGTCTGTTTCGTAATCATAGTTTTTAATTAAAAATTAATGGAAGATTTTTTTTACATGTTCAAATATAATGAAGGGTTTAGTTCTTCTTTTTTTTAAAAATATATTCTGCTCTATCTTGCCAGATTTATTAACTTTAGTGGAACACGATAGATTAGTAAATTGGCAAAATCGTTGATGTACGTTAATTCTAAAATTACTTTTAATCTACGTTTTTCGATGATTTTCTGAAATTTTCAGAATTTACTTCATTAATACATTCTGCTGTCAACGTGGAAAGATCGCTTCTAATGCTGATGTGATTTAAAATGTATCTTCATGCGTATTGATAGCATGTATTTCAAATTCATTTCTATTTTCAGTAGAAAACTGAAAATTAAAAAAGCTGTAAAAGGTTTTTCTACTGCAATCGCGATAATACACTTTAGCAATATTTTCTGTCAATGTTGCGGAGCTGAAAACAGCCTTATACTGATTATGATCTCGAAAGCGAGATCCTTAAAAATTTAAAACGTTTGATAAGTTGCTAATTTCATGGCATTATGATTAATATGGTTATTTAACAAAGGATTTAGAATTATGTATACGTTTTAAACTTTTTTTCTCTGACATTAAACGTGCCCAAAAGTAGTCGTTTTCAAGATATTCAGGGCTCGACGAGTAATTTTCAACTGGAGTCTGGACACATTTGAAATTTCCTTATCGAGGTCCAGAAAAATCTCTTACATTCCAAAAAACAGATTTTTTTGGAATGCTTCCAGCAATAGCATTACCGCTAGAAGAAGTACTGCAAGCAGATCACTTTGAAGATGATTAAAATTCCAACGTTCCAGGTTTTCAATTGTTTTTTCTTCATCAAAAATCAGATACTTCTATAAAAGTCTGTTCACGGGCCATTCCACGAAAAACAATAATTTTGTCCCGCACGTGACGCTTCATAAATATAATAATTTAAAATGATGATGAACAAAATTTTCTTGCTAAAGACATTACAAACGCATGTGTGACTTCTTAAGCAAAAACTGACTTCAAAAATTATTTCTTTTTTATGAAATATAGCAACCGTCCCGTGCGGGACAAAACGACCATTTTCAATGGAATGGGCATATACATATTTTTTTCTATGGTTTAAATAATTATTCTAAACTAATGAGACATGTTTCCTTTACGTTGGAACCATAGCTTTCAAAATCTACAATTTGTTTCGTCATTGTTTGTATTAATAGAGCAAAAATATTAACTTATTCACAAGCAAGTTACCAGAGGTTGACTTTGGATGTCCCGCATGTGACTCATGTAAATAAGTTTTATTTTGAATAACAAAAAAATATAATTGTGTCAGGTACTTTGAATCACAAAGTTGTTTAATAAAAATATAATCGTGTCAGGAGTATCTTTACATCAGATGTAAAGATTAAAAAAAATGCTTACCCCTGTTTCATTAAAATATTAAGAGATATGATGAAATGTTACTGAAATTTGAGCGTATTTTTGTCCCGCACGTGACGGTGGAATGGCCCTTATGTAACACACGGTAACATATTTTTTGAGAAATGGTGGACTCACTCAGGCTCTACAAAATTCTCTGGGAGGATATTTCTACGGTATCTGGTCAGCATCACCTCTGGATTAGATGTGTTGTGGGTAGGAGGCAAACTGCATGATACCAAAATCATCTGCAGTTCTTCTTTCGGATGTTCAACCATGATTCTGTGATAATAAATGCGAACGCCCTAAAACAAGATATATAATTAAAATCATTTCACTGAAAGGATTTTACTAAACCAAAGATGATATTTTACTGAAAAAACAAACACTTATGTAGATCAGTTTTAGCACTTGACGGAAACTGAAATTTTTTGAAAACTTTGAGAATCTTTGAAATCTCTTAACCATATCACATGTGGTAAAGCATTGTTTGTAACTACCATAGAAATTATGGGTACACCAAGGATTATAAAAATCTGCGATCATAGGCTACAAAATCCTTTTTTTTCTGGGTGATTTGAGATGGAGTGGTTCTATAGGATTTTGTTAAAGACAAAGCGTATGTACTTCCATTTCTTCAGGGTTTCTTTTGAAATGTAAGCATCACTGCAAAACAGCAGATGACTCTATGATGAAGATAGCAAGAATTAAAGTTCCGCATAGATATTTGTCATGTCACTTGCAGGTAGCGCAAAGATCATCTATAGAAACTTTGACAACTATCTTAAAACAAAGCAATAACAACTTTTAGAGATGTGCTTTCCTTTCGTCCCTTTAAATCTGATACACGCTGTACAGTTAAAATCCTTACTGCTATATTTGTTCATAATTCTTGCTTTGTGATTAAGTTTCAGTATTTTCACCACAAAAAAAAGTCTATTTCAGAGTGCTTATTTTTTTATTTAGATAGGGAACGTTTATTTTAGTTATTTAGACGCTTAAAAATGTAAAAAATAACAAACACATACTTTGCCTTGAATTATTTTTTAAATGTTAATAAACCATATTGCAGTTTTTCAGTTCAGTTAGATGCCCTCCTTAACACAAAAAAAGTACACATACAAGATTAAGTACAGCACATGACAAGATTTTCGCAATTAATTTGTTTCTGTGTTTCATCATTTAAGAAATATAATTGTTTGCCTTATTTGTATAGAATGCAATAATTGTTGATCTATATATATATAAATGAATGTTTGTCTGTATGTCATCCATGAACTCAAAAACTACCCGGTAGATTTGGCTGAAACTTTCACCGTTTGTTATTTTTGGTACTGGGAATGTTTATAGACCAGTTCGAAAAAAATCCGATCGATAGTTCCTTTTTTATTCCAATTTAAGTCACAATCCATTGGATAAATACGAATAAAATTATCGGCTGCAGAAATTAATTCGCGTGAAAGATCTCATTGATAAGAAGTTAGCTGTTGCCATTTTTCTTGAGTTTGAACAAATAAATTCTTTCTTTATTGTTTTATGGCTTTTCATGCAACGGGGGGATTTAAAACTTTTTCTATTTCATATTGTTAGCGATTGATTGATCTTGCAAACTGCGTGAGTACAAAATTTGAGTACAGTCACGGCTTCACTTGATACCTGGACCGATTATTATGAAAATTGCTATATATATGTATTTTTCCACGGAGAAGGTGCATAATATGCTCATTGAAGCCACTCGCCACCAGGTGGCACTGCAGAGTAGCAACTTCTGCCCCGTTCAACCGATTGTCATGAAAATCAGTATAATGATGTATTTTTTTGTTGGCGTAGCAACGCGCGTCGTGTACAGCTAGTACTTTAGAAATTCAAAACAAAAAAAAAGGCAACGCTTACAAGTCAAATATTTAAAGTTTGAAAAGTCATTAATCATATTAATCAAAACTCAACTAATAAGAAACAATAAATATTAATCTGATGCCCATTAAATAACTGCAAATGATTCATTGATATGATAAACAAATTACGTTTATTAAAACAACTCTTTATGTGTTTTTTACTAAAATTCAAGCTATAAGAACAGAGTCTTTGTTTGATACAATGATATATCAAATAAATTAAAATTCGACTTAATTATATTTTTTTAAATGAGAAAGATATTGCGTTGTCTTTATTTAACAATGTCTTTATTTTCGTTAAATGACTTGCCTTTTCGAGTTATTTTCTATTAATTTGCAATGCATTAAGTTAATCAAAAAGAAGTATCATTGTAGTAAAACATCTTCGAACACAAGTGAGGGTGTCGTGTAATTCTTGGACTTTCTGAACGTTTAGTTCAACAACACAACCAACCTCTGACTTAAAATCACATAATAGTGGATTAAAAAACATAATGGGGATTTTGGCGCAAACTAAAATTTAAAAATGTCAATTGCCTATTGCTTAAACGTTGCTTACGAAGTCAATGAAGCTTTTTTAGCAAGAGCAAACAAAGCTCCATTTAAATCTGAGTTAATCATATGTTATTTCAGCAAAATGAGAAGAAATATTTACAGATCGAGTATTATTATGTAAAATTGAGAGGGAAAAAAACCACCGAATTGTTATTCTATTATGTTTATTTTCAAACTTTTTCAGGTTACCTGGTTGAGCTTTAAGTGTAATATTGCAAAAAGCAAGGAGCTTCATACGAACCGAACTTTGTTTTTTCTCTTGTTAACTCGGTTCAAATATTTTTTAATTAGTTGTTAACATTGGGTACTACTATAGTTTTTGTATAGCGTAGAGGGACAACAGCGTAGGTGTAAACAACGTTACCCAGGTTGGTATTTCTAAAAGGCTTACCACTGGAAAAGGGTTGTTTGCTGCTAAATATCACCATTTCAATAGTTTAAAGTGATCGTTTAAAAAAGCTACAACTTTTTAATAATAACGAGAATTTTTTTTAAAGATTAAAGTAAAACATTTCAGTTATACCTATGAAAGTTAAGAACAACTTACCGTAAGCTTATTGAGCATTTTTGTTGTACCACATGAATAAATGTTATCTAAAGGCAACCTAAATAAAAATGTAGTTCCTTCTAGTTGTTCAGGCTGACAACCTAAAAAAAAAGGAAACTTTAACACACATAAATTAAAGAATGCACAATACATTCTTATCTGAGTGTACTCTAGTTCAGTCTTTTTTTTTTTGTGTGCAACCTTAATTTGTGCTATTGTTTTTGCACATTTTTTTTTGTGCCGCATATGGAAATTTCAATTAAATTAGAACATAATTGACGAAGTTATATATAAAACGATTATCTTCAGTTGAGCAAAGCTAATTTGAATCATTTTACCTCTAAAAACGTCGTGAATCGTCAGACTGCTAAGAGTAATGGTAATACGTTTTTTGCAGTTTTGTAAGCGTAAAGTAAGTGTTCAAAAAATGTTAAAAAAATATTCGCATGCGTTTTTTCTAAATCAGATAAAAAAGACTGAGAGAAAATAAAGTATATCAATTTTGTTGAATTCTTTCAAATAAAAAAAAAGTCCGGTTCATTTTGTAAGGTTTGGAGTCATCTTTCGCACGAAATGTTAAAAATAATAAACTTACCAATTGGGTGACGAAATCTATTTTCTATAGTTACTCATGAGGTTTTGAGCATTTTTTTCATGCACTCATATTTACCGCACAAAACTAGGTTTTATTGCATGCGTAGACATTAAATCTTATGATTTATTTAGTCTTAAACGCAATAAATTTAATTAATTTTAACTATTTTTTTTAGATTTTATTGCTAACTTCCTTAACTTGTCAGATTTAAATGCACTGATAACAGTAAAAAATGCTCATCGAAAAAAGGGAATACACGAAAAATTAAATCTTCATAAATGTATGAGTGAAGAGGCATGCAAAGTGCTTATCGTTTTCAGTGCATAAGCATGAAATAGGAATGAGTAACACCATCTGCGTTCGATATAAAAAGGAGGAAAGCAAAAGAGTACGCATGAAAATTCTAGTTAGGGAGCTGCCTTTAAGAAGCGGTGGTTTAGAGCTGTCTAAAAATGATGTCACGCTTTGGGGAGGAGCATTCGTGAAATAGTGAGTTTGTGAAAAGAGGGAGAGAAGGGGGTAGCAAGAAAAATGACATTACACATTTTTATAAGGATATGATTATGCCAAAAAAAAAAAATGACACGTGACAAACGGGGGGGGGGGGTGAAGTGAAGCATGACACTTCATGACAAGGTAAGGGAGGAGGGTCAAAGATGTGGAAACAATTATTTATGCACAGCCCTTTTGCAAAAAAAAAAAAAAAAAGCCGTAGTTTAAAATGACGAAACATTTACTAAGTATGAAATACACCGCCAGCTCAGTCATTTCCAGCCGAGGACTGCAGTTTCGTGCTTATTAGCACTCATCAGCCTGGCATAGGAAAGTGACTGAGCTGGAGATGGAAAACTTCTTAAGGAAGGCTTTAGCCCTGGCTAATGGGTGGTAATTTACTAAATTTACTAAGTGTGTTAGTTCGCATTTTTTTTTTCTAAATCAACATCTCTCCAACACTCGCTCTTTAGCATCTGAACAAAGTAGGCCTATACAAAAAGTTCCTAAAGCTTAAAGAAAATAACTTTCACAACATGTTTTGCAAACTAAGTAGGTACTATATTTTTAAATAGTCAAAAATGTTATTCCAGGTTCATTTAATAGTAAATTAATATGTAATACAAGATATATAAACTTAGTAAATTGAAGTACTTTCCACTTTGTAAGGTTGAATACAAAGTACAATTTATGAATAAATACAAATCAGCTTACATATGAATTAATAGTAGCACACTACACTATAAAATCAGTTATATTACACCAAAAATTGTATTTAAACTTACTAAGTTTTCTAAAATTGACCATTTTTTTTTATAATAAGAGTTAATATAAAAGCTAATATTCTCTAAAAAGAGCTTTCCAAACTAATAGCACACAATTTAAATTCTAAGCTACCTGTCTGTATGGATTTAAAATAGGTGTTAGTCTTTCAAACAAAGGTATTTGTGTTTGATTAAAAAAAAAGCACTAAATGGTTACTTTTTTATAACATTGAAAATCAGTTGTATTTCTAAGACTTTTAAGCAAACCTACTAAATATACAAAATATGTTTTCTGGGTCTTTGCAATCAGCAGAAATTTCCAATTGGAAGTTTCCTAAAAACTTTTGATTGCAGATTGCGGGAGAGAATCTGCTACTTCTGCGAGCTAATATGGAATAACAGTTTGTAGATGGGTTTAGATCAGCGATTCTCAACCTGTCGTACGGCGGACCGGCAAAGTTCAGCAGAAAAGTTTGACCGGTCCACAGTGGTTTTTGAAAAAAAATTCTTTACTCAAAAAAAAAAAAATAATAATAATAAATGAAATAATTAAATAAATAAAAAAAGAGAGAGAAAGAAAAGAACGCACTATAATATAATCATCCTATACGACATCTTTCACGTGAGTACTTTTCGTTCGGTTTTACGCTTTTTCAACTATGTTTATTACTTACGCATAATTTTTACAATGAAAATATTTATTTTATTTTTAACATTTAAAATTTTGCAATAAATCTTAAACACCAAGTAAAGTTTCATTTATATAATTAATTAATTATTATTATTATTATATTATAAAGCATCTGGAAAACAACCATTCGTTAGCAAAAATCTTTTCACTACTTTTTAATGGTCCCAGAGGCAGACCCCAGAGGTCTTTTTTTTTCGAAAAGAAAAATGGAAGAAAAAAGGAAAGAAATCTCAATAAATGTATATGTTTTAACGGTCAGCAAATGCATGGCTTTTTTTTTTCTTGTTTCCAAAAAAAAAAAGAAAAGAAAAAAATGAAAAGAAAATAATAAAGAAAAAAGAAACCATTGCCGTTCCATGATTTTTTTTTTTTTTTTTGAAAAAGCTGGTGCTCGGGTGAACAAATGTTGAGAAACACTGGTTTTCTTTCATCTAAAATTTTTACTTTGACGGTTTCTTACGACGATTGCGTGTAGATTAATGAATGACTAAAAAAGCTAAGTAGCATTAGATACGAACAACCTAAATCATATTTTAAACTCTTAGTACGTATGAAACATAAAGCAAAAAACCATGATCGACAAAATGAAGCCATACAAAGTAGAGCGGATTTTATTGGAAAGTTTTTCTAAGTCATACTGTGTAGCTACACCTGCCTTAACTTTTACTCGTATTACCACCACATGCTATAAAACAGATGAGAATGTATCCTCCCAATAGAACTAGCTATATATGAAACTTAATTTTTCCCCTTTACACCCATTTGCTTCTGGGTTTTCTCCATAACAAAAAATAAGACTTTTGAACTTGAATAGTTCGCTTCAGTTTAAAATATATTTTTAGTTTCTTCTTCAGTTTGCTTTTTCAATTTCAAAACAAATTTCATTAAAATGTAGTAAAACAATATAAAATTTCAACAAAATAAATTGAGTAATTTTAAAAGGATTAAACTTTTTGTAAACAACTTTACGATAGTAAAACTAAAATTTCAATACATATTTATGAATGTTTTAAATGTTTGGAAGAAAAAAACGTACTACAAAATAAGTATATAATGTTTATTTCGTGTCAACAAACAACGATTAAAGACCTTTATGAATTTTGTGATTTACAAATACGGTGTTTTAGTAACGTAAAAATATTAGCTACCTTTGGAAACTAGAATTACGGGAGGGATAATTTTGAATTCAAGCAAACCTTTTTTTTTTTGTTAACTAACCCTGTATGTTTTCAGAAAAAGTTTAATCCTTCCTTGACTTTCAGGAATATTGAACTGAAACAAAGCATATCCTAAAAAAATACCTTTTATAATGTAGCATTGCAAGAACTTGAAGCATTTATCATGTTTTTGTACATAAAGGAGAGCATTAGTCGCTAGTTTCTGAAATGTTAATGAAACAGCGCTGGTAATTTTAAGGGGTTTATACTTCTTTAAATGATTCAATATGCATCCTTAAAACCTCCGCATCCTGTGAATAAACTTCATTTATTCCAAATAAGTTTATTTGTAATAAGTGCTTACGAAGATATAACATTATTTAGGAAAATATGCAGATTTTTTCTCAGGGTTCAAAATGACCCCGCTGTATTTTTAGGCATACGAAGATCGTCGCAGATCTAGTGTTAAAGCAAATGTAATTTTTTTTTTCAAATTAATTTCTTCGCACTTGCTCTCATTATTAATACACTGAAAATATATCTTTAATATTTCTTACCTGGATATAGTTTGAGCTTTTCTAAGTACACTGTTGCAGATGTGGAATTTACGTTTACTGTTACAATCATCCATTTTGGTGAACACGTAACATTGTATTCTACTGGAAAAAAAACACACAAATTTAATTAATTTAAAAAGAAAAACACACAAATGTAGACTTATAAGCAAATTAATTGACAACGTTCAGCTAATCTAGGGAAACCCTAAAATCCCTATTTAACCGTAGACATACTTATAAGTCATGCTTGCAAATTTTGATGGCAGAAGCAGTTGCGTAATCCGATCTTCCAATGGATGTGAGCAAGACGAGATGACCAAAATTACCTGTGCAGCACATTTAAGATATTAATGTGTATTTGCAAATAACAGGTGTGTCTTTCAAGAAGTTCGCAATAACAAGCTTTTAGTTTGGGGAACATTTTCGACAGATTTTAGTGAAAAGAAGCGACATTGCGAAATGCGCAAAGCATGGGTCAGAAGTATCACACTTTTATTACGAATATGAAGGATTACTACTTTTAAGCTCAGTTTAGAGACAATTTATTTCCTGTGTTATTTGTATATAAACACTGAAAAAATTTCGAGACGTTACTGATTTTTTCCTTGTAACGTTTCGAGATTTCATGGGTTTTCGTCTATTTTCCCGTAAAATCAAATATTTTGGAAAAAAATTATTTTGAATTGCTAGAAATTGCACGAATGCAGGTTGTTCACCGTTGTGAAAACTATTTTTAGCTACCGGCTTAACGATTGACTCAGCGTGATTAGTAAGTTATCGGTTTTAGTTCAATTACGGCCAGTCAAGATTGACTAAGCTGAATGCGAGCTAATGAGTCTCTGGATAGCTTCAGCTTTGCATGGAAAGAATTGCAGGCACGAGAGATGGTTGGTTTTTACTTGCAATTCTGCCTTAGCTGTGGCCATGGTTGCGTTGATGCTTCTGGAACATTCTTAGTAAATCATTCAAAGGATCTGATTATTTACTTTAAACGAGCTTCATTTGCTTTGAAGGTTTTAGACTCTTGAGAAAGATTTAAGGATAAATTCAGGAAGGTTACTGTTTTTAACGGAAAACGTTCAAGGTTTTTGCAAGATATGTTACGGACAGAAATTGAGCACATTAGCTGCCCATTATTTTTTAGAAACGCTTAATCTTTTTTACGGTGAACAACTATTGACTTCGGCTCTTAAGATAACTTTAGACCTTAGAGGCATCAAGCAACGGCGCCATTTTTCTGATGCTTTTAAGGGTCGTTCTTTAAAAGTAACTTTTCTCTCACACGCCTTTTACAGTAAAAACATTTAGGGACAATTTATTTAACAATGCTTTTTTTATATATCATCAAAAATATATCGATTTTAACCTGCAAACAACTTTTTAATAACAATTTTTACTTTAGTTTATTTTTGGTTCACAACATGTGAATTCTCACCTCCGTGGCATGTCACACAACTTGTGTGACTGTTTATGTTGAATAATAACATTTTTAATTAAAAGTATATACTTATTTATTTATTTATTTAATCCTTTTACAAGTCTCAAATACTAATTGTTTAAGTATATTTATTATTTTAATGTGTTTTAGTTCGTTTTAGTAGGACAAGGATTAAAGTCACACAATAAATGCCACCCTCGTTACCCAAACACAAAATGCCATTTCTCGTTCGCACGTGGCAGTAATGACATTAAATTTTATTTTCCATGATACAACGGAGCCCCCTTATTTATTTTCAGCCATAGTTGAAGTTACGAGATTTTTGTCGAAGAACATTAAGATAGATTTTACTTTAAAAACTTAGTGTGATTATTTTAACTTTTCACCTCCGTGAACTTGAATTTCAGATATGTAAATTAATGTAAAAATAGAAGTGATCATGTTTCATATAATTACCATGTGCAGAGTGTAGCAACGAAGAAAAAATAATCTTTCCTGAAAAATGTATCCTATTAGGCCTATATTCCTCACCTCCGTGAATCTTGCCTCCGTGACAGACCTGATCAATGTCATTATTTCTGAGGTGAAAATAAATCATGGAGGGGAAATACATCAATTATAGCCATTCTACCAAAATTATAAATTGCCAGTATATCCTCAAATTTACTAAATACTATTTTTAACGTACATTTGAAACTACTAATTAAGCCATATTTTAATTAAGAGATCTTAATATTATCTTCCCACTAATCATTAAAATAGCTGATTGTTTGCACCAATTAACACAATTACTATTTTAATATCAAATTGGCGTTTATTTTTAAATTTTAAATTTTTTTCCCTTTTTTTTATTTTCGTGAACAAGGCATTTTCATTTATTTTTTTTTATTTATGAGTAAAATAATTGGAACTTTTGTTTATGGTTACTTCTAGTAAGTAACACTTTCATGTAAGAATGAAAAAAAAAGAGAACAAAAGGTTTCGAAATTGAAAAATATTTGTGTTTAAAAGTTACATTTTCTGGAGAATGACCCTTAAAAGAACATTAACCTACTTCATATAATAAATTATGACTAATAATTTAAAGAAAACTATCAATACATTATTATTAATTTCGTCTTTTAAAATGGTATTCTAACGATAAAAATACGACTTAAAAATGCAACAAATGTTTTTTTTTTTTTTTAATATCCTTTTCAAGCCGTGCGTGTAAAATTTCAACAACAGCAAATTCAAATAATATCGTTTTTTCCTACTAATATTACAATATTTTAACCGAGACTGCAGTTATTATTGAATAATGAAAACCCTGTCACAAACGTTTTTATTTCGTATCGTATTAACGATTCATAGTTATTAATAAATGATAACATTAAAATAACGGAATGTTTCTTTTTTAAAATTTTCAAAATTTCTTTAAATTGACGTATGAAATATTGATGAAAGAATAATTTTTAGTGTGTATTGGAGGCACGTGTTTTAATACTGTAAAGAGTTAGTATAGAGTTTTAATACTACCATTTAAAGATTACATTTAAGTTAATTATCTTCTAAATTAAATCCAGTTCTTTAAAGCATATAAAGCAGTGAGAAGCAAAGGGGTATAAGTACAAAATTAAAAAAAATGGAGATAACCAGTAGAAAGAGTAGGGGCACCTCTCCTCTGTCTTGGGGCAAGAGATAGTACTAGTAGCTCTGCTCGGAGCTGCTGTATAGCGTGATTTAGGGGAAAAAAAATCAATGAAACCTATTTAAGACGTTATCTTTGTATGCGTTTTACTCAAAACTTGAAAATGTCCATTTACATCCCTTTGCTTCTCACTCCCTCATATATACTATTTTTCCAGGTATAATCTCAAAATGCAAATAAGTTTTACAGTTGGAACCTGCTCTTTGTAAAAATTTGTTAGTTCACATAAATTAAAAAAAAAAAAAAAAAAAAAAAAAAAAAAAAAACGAAATTGAGTGTTTTTATTTATTTTTATATTATAGCAGTAGAAAGGTATAAAATTTCTTTTGCTTCAAATTTAATTTAAGAGAAAGTTTTTTTTTTAATGCATATTAAAACAAAATTCACTATTTATTTGCCTATTCGATTAGTTATTCTTATATAAAAAAAGAGAATTCCGTGCAAGATCGAAAAGCATTTTGACGTCATTTACTTCAAAGAACGCATCATCAAACATTCAAGAAGCGTTTTTATGATTTATTAGGGGTTTATATGAAGAGGAGTTTTATATTCGATGATTATCTCATAAATAATGTAATGCATATAATAAATGTATACCGGGTTTCCCAGCGGGTAATGTTTGAAACAAAATCCAATAGATGGCGCTAGGTGCAAGTGAGTGACCAAACTTTTTGCGCATGCTCCGTTGAGTGGGCAATTGTAAATGTGATGTCCCTTCAGTCAGCAGTGCGCTTTAGCGTGTGATTCTCGTTAGTGAAAATGAACAAAAATATTCGACGGAAGTTCGCGTATGTATTGTGCTACAAATGGCCAGATGTGATGAAAATGTGAAGGCAGTTCAAAACGAGCATGGCAGGAGAAGTTCCACAACAAGACTTAACCAAACAAAAGTACTATGGAAAGGTGAGTCATTTTGTGCGTTTGACGGTACAAATGTTTTAATTTTTACTGTCATGTTTGTTCTGAAAAATGTGTTTCAATCCTCTTCCCTGTAGAATGTATGCCAAGTTCAAACGCACTGGATCGGTGGAAGGCGATAAAAAAGCTATGGCTACAGTCACCGCTACTGTGGTCAGAGACGGTGCAGAACAGGTAGTCGAAGACTTTTTCGCTGCCGATACGACCCGATCTGCAGAACCGCCTAACTGCTGTCCTTGTTAAAGATGGCGGTCACTTCGAACCTCTGCATCATTAATGGCCTAATATGTCCTTTCAATATACGTCATTAAAATCTTCTCTTGTCTCTTGTTTGTATTTATTTTTTTATTTGTTTCAAACATTACCCGCTGGGTTGCTCAGTATATTATCGCCACTTAACTCATTGAATCACATTATTCATAATTTATTTAGATTTTCTAAGTATTTTTAGCTTATTTCGATCATGTTTATGTAAATAAGCATGCTTATTATTTGTGACTCTTAATAAACTATCTATGAATCATTAATTAGTTTACAATGTTTAGACCCGTTATCACATTTAACAAAGTGAAAAACTAAAATCATTGCAGAATATTTTTAACAAGTATTTGTTTACTTGGGGATCAATTAAAACTGAAGCCGGAAAAAAGGATAAAGGAAAATACTGAGTTACAATTTTATTCATCGCACAAATGAAATATTTTCTTTCAGTCTATGTAAAGAATAAACTATGAAAGTTATTCACACTAAGCTACTATTTTTTAAGTTGTGTCCAATATTTAGTAAAATCAAGCGCTATTGAAAGTACTTGACCACCAAATAAGTTTTAATGGAAGAACATGAAAAGTTTTAATGTGATAAAATAACATATTTTATAATAATTTAGTGATATTTATTATTAAAAAAAAATAAACTTCTTCTTACCGTGTTTTATAAAATTACTTTTAGATTTTGAAAAAAAAAAAAAAAAACTCTAAGTTTAGACATTACTACCCTTTGTAGCGTTTTTTTTTTTTTTAATGTTCTTGTTTGTACTTCTCTCCTAATTCTTTCCACTTTACAGAGTTTTTATTATGCAGCTTTGAAATGTGTTTTTATGTTTTTTTCTGCCAGCGTCTTGTTTCGATAATTGCATGTATTCAACTTCGTTTGTACGGATATTGTTATCAATAATCTTTTTCTCTTTATTTATCCGCAAACTTTTGCGAAATTCTCTCTCTCTCTCTTTGGAAGCAAAAAATTAAAAAAAATGCGGTGATAAAGCTAAAGGTTGAAATAGATTAGTTGCTATAAACTGCTGTTTTATCTATTGATGCCTTTAAAAGCGTTTTGTCGTGTATGCTTATTTCAAAATTGTATATAACCGTAGTTAGACTCAGCTTTCTTCTACCATGTCAGGTGCAACTTACGCGAGGATGACCTTTTTTCGTGGAAGAATGCGTGTCACAGATAGCCGGACCTCTCCCTTATTCAGTGACACAAACCTTTTTAAACTAAAATAAAGTTAATACGACAAAACAATATTGTTAGTAATAAGGAAAATTTTAATGCACTCTACTGGTAAGGCGAAGACTTGAAGAAGCAATAATTTATTTACGAGTATAATAATTTCGTGTTCATCAGTAACGCAAAATATACTTTTTAATTAAATATGTGTTTTTGTTTTTTCTACCACGTCAGGTTTTCTATTTACACCTTATGTAAATGTGATCCACTTTTTGCGAAAGAGCGCATATCACAGAAACCCTGACCATACTTTTTTTTGTCTGACGCAAAGCTTTTTAAATTAAAATAATGTCTATTATTTTCAATATTTCGATCATTTTTTAACACTCTACTGTCACGGCAAAAAAATTGAAGAATCAATAATTCGCTTATAATAATTCCATGTTCTTCAGTAACATAAAATATATTTTTTTACAAAATAATTAGTTACTTCTATCGCGTCAAGTTTTATCTCTACAATTCACTATCTCTACATTATATCTCAATTATCTCTACATTTCAAATCTCTCTCACAGAAAAACTGACTACTTTAACTGACACAAACCTTTTTAACATAAAGTGAAATTTCTATGGCTAAATATTATTGTTAATGTTTCGTACAAATTTTAACACACGTAGAGTGTGTCAGTGACAGGCGTGACAGTAGATGTCACCGGCATAATTTAAACAATCAATAATTCATTTAGAACGATTCGTATTCATTAGTAATTTAAAATGTTATTTTTAAGTAAGTAATTGCTTTTTTTTTCTACCACGTCAGGTTTATCTCTACAATTTAAATGAGTGTGACCACTTTTCCCGGCATAGCACGTATCACAGAAAAGACGACCGCTCTCTTATTGACTGACATTTTAAATTAAAATCAAATTTATATGGCAAAATATTGCTGTCAATATTTTTGAAAAAATTTTGCTCACTCTGTAACGGCTAAAACTTGAAGAATCAACAATTAATTTACAATAATTCCGTGTGCATCAGTAACACAGAGTTTTTTTGTATGCCAAGGTACATGATTGCTGTTTGTCTAAAGATATCGTTTGTTTGGCGTATATTTTTTTCACGATGATCTATATTTTGGAAATTGGTCATATTGATCTCCATGTAGCTGGAAAACGTGACGTAGAATACTAAAAATGAGGTCATTTCTGTACTCAGATGCAATAAGTTAGTCAAACTCAAGTTACAATCCTAAGATGAAAATGTCTTCCATCATAACATCGAAAACAGATTCCGCATAAAATCTATCATTGAACTATTCAGCAAAAGAATTCTTTCACAATACGTAACTGTTTACTGGCTTACATTTTAGTGCATATTTTATACAAATGGAACGTACCAACCCAACTAAAAACTGAGAAAAGTATCCCAAATCTCTCTACAGCTGCTTGAATAGAATTGGAAAAGATTGCGAGAAAAGCTGTTTATAGAACAATGAAAATAAACGAACGTTGCTAAACTAAATTTCTCCCTGTCACGCTTAAGTATTCTCTTTCTTGTATCCGTTTACCAACACTTCTTCAACAAATGTTGCAAAATCTATTATTCAGACATGGAGGAAGAATTGTATCGTAAGTCTACGAAGCGCAAACAAGTAACAAGACAAGTTTGTTTTAGCTAAGATTTGTTTGTGATCCGATGAAGGGAGGAGAAGAAACTTCAGCAGCTTTGTGAGAAGTAACTTATGAAGTTAGTGATGCCATTGATTTGATTCAATGCGCATCTCTGCTCCGATTCCCTGTGAATTGTGTTTTGTCAATTCAAAGTTTCTGCTCAAGCAGAAACAGAAAACATGTAAAGTGCTGCAGGTGAAAGTTATTTCTCGGTCTGTTTGTGTTACATATATTTTGTTTTGCGAATCTATTCAATCTTTGAGTCTAGAATGTCTGTGTTATGTGACATAAGCGAGAATAGATATCTATTTGAGAAAAGTACGAGGTTGATATTGATCAAAAATACTACCTACTGACACTTATGTATTCGAATTCCATTCAGTGAAACTTCCGATTCTTATATTCTTATTATTTACTTTTGTGTTATTTATTGTAGCGCATTTTAGAAATCTACGTTGATGTTGTATTTTATTCATTTAATTGAGAGGTTGGATTTGAATTTTTCTATATAAAATTGTCCCAATTGTATTTGAAGCTCGTTCTATTGTTTGATACAGAAGGAAAGAAGAACTTCCAACTAAGGTGTAGTTATCGAAATTTACTAAACAATAATTACAAAAGTGACTTTTAATGAATTATTAGCTTGAATTAACATTTAGGTTAACTTTGAGTGATCTCAGAAACGGAGCGCAAGATGAATTATTTCAAAGTAGAACAACTTTAATAGTACAACTCTTACTTTTTTTTAACTTCTCCTTAGTTCTTCACAACCACATAAGGTATTGTTTATAATTAACAGCATACTTTGTTATATATACGCTTGGGTTTTAGCTATCTTGTTAATTAGGTTAACATTGAATCAGCTCAGAAATGGGGTGCACGGTAAAGTGTTTCAATGAAAACAGTGAAACTTTAATGCAGAAAAACAAAACTCTTAAATATTTCAAAACACCCCATTTGTACTTCACTAATCGATAAGATGTTATTTAGATACTAATGGTATTTATTTTATGTGTGCTTGGGTTTTTGCTCTCTTGTCATTTAGGTAAACTTTGAGTTCTTAGAAATAGGGTGCAAGATAAATATTTACAATGAAAGTATTGTAACTTTATTGCAGAAAAAAACTTAAATGTTAGAAAAATTCCCCTTTGTACTCCACTATTTACTCATAAGGTATACCCAATAAAAGCTTCGAGATAAAATACTATTTGAGTTTTGAGCTTCAAGTTATTGAGATCCGACTGTATAAGCTAGGTTTTTAGATATATTGTTATTTAGGTTAACTTTGAGTCATCTCATATATAGGATGCAAGATTTTCTTTTTCAATAAACGTATTGGAGCTTTAATGTAGAAAAATAAAATTCTTAAAGGTTTACCCTCCCCACTTATATTTCACTACCCCATAAGCCATTATTTATAATATTATATAAAAACTAGGCCCGGCTTTGCCCGGTTAACCTTTAAAATTAAAATTGTGTCAAGTGACGTATATTCAACAATCGGACTTAAATAAATAATTAAAAAAAAAGTCATGCAAAATTTCCCTCCCAAAGAATGACGACAGATATTAAAATACTATTGAGAGAGGAGATGGATTTAAAAGCATAACCATGGAAACACAGAATAGAAAAAGTTTAAGACATAAAAATGCGAAAGAAAGTGGGTAACAATTTGAATGGAAATGAGATTTTTTGAACTTGATTTAAAATGGCTTGTAACTTTTTTTTTCCTTTCTAGATAGAAGTTTAGTTTTGCGACCAAAGGTCAAAATTGATCTAGAGTAAAAAAAGTCGCTTTTTTCAATGGTGTCTAAAAGAAAACTGCAGGACTTTCATTTTTTATTGATGGATTTAATGAAGAAAGTAATGCCTAGCAAGCTAAAAACCCAAATAACTCCCGCCACAATTAAGTTAGAGCATTGAAACAAATGCGTAGAACGCGAAAACTTCTACTCTTTCTAATGATATGTAATATTAATATATGTGCAAGTAATTTTTAACCCCCATATTCGGAAGTTTATGTGAAAATTGAACTTAAATTGGAATAAAAAAAGAACTACTCGTCGATTTTTTTCGAACTGTTCTGCGAACCTTTCCGGGGCTAAAAGAAAGATACTGTGAAAATTTCAGAGAAATCGGCTGAGTAGTTCCCGACTTTTGTGGGTTCAAACAAACAGACGCTTTTTGGAGACTTCATTATATACTATGTAGAGATAAAATTCTGAATGCACTTTCAACAACTGGAATAATAGCTTACAAACATTACTGTCAGAATTATTAAATGGTCCAAGTAGCTCTGCAAAATATTCCCTACTCTCTCTTCGCACAATAAAGAGTAAAAAACATATTTCATAACTTTTCCAGATGAGTGAAGCAACCAGCCTTCTAGTGTTCTAAATCCAAATTTATTTCATAGTTTTTAATTATCATTCTTTCAAATTTTCAAGCTATCTTTTAGCATAACAGTTTTTAACATCCCACGCACAGTTTAAACAAATATTCTTCTATGAAGTTGTTAATGACTAATATGGAACATGTAATAATTGTTATACTTTTTAAGTTTACATATCCTTACCAGAAAGCGAGCCAATTATGTGAGACAAAGAAAAGTGTGATATCTCTATTTCCACCCTCAGGCTGCTATGAAAATTGTTCTTTAAATGGGGTTCCTGCAAACTCCTTTCCCAGAAAAGTCTCATAACAGCTACACAATATAAAATCGTTCTTTTGTTTTTCCTGTTTTACGTCTCGATTTTTCTTTGCTTCCGTTGTTATAACACGGTCCCTAAGGTGCCATCTTTAGGATTTATGATTATTATACCAGATTTAAAGACCTCCGTTATTCAGATCTTAGAACTAAAACGATGTTTCCTCGCAAACCATTAAAGAACTTGGAATGCAGTTGATCTTTAAAATGACCGCGGGGTAAA
This sequence comes from Uloborus diversus, assembly GCF_026930045.1. NCBI lineage: Eukaryota > Metazoa > Arthropoda > Arachnida > Araneae > Uloboridae > Uloborus > Uloborus diversus. Next base: position 146,349,371 of record NC_072734.1, on the reverse strand, counting down.
AACTCGGTAAGATAAGATTTTGTTTATTCGACTTCGTTCTCTTACAGTGCTACTTTGAAAGAAAGATTTAGTATGTAACTGTTTATCTAACAGATCTTTCGTTTTCCACTAACAATACTGAAAAGCCGAGTTTTATCATAAATACATTAGCATTTATATGACCACTGAATATTATCATTTTCATATTTTTCCAGACGCTACAACTATTTTTAGACTGTCATTGGAACGTCTTCATAATAAAAAGAGATTATTCAGTTGTGCCTGGTGGTTTTTATTACTGTTTGTGTCTGGATGAAAAATCAAAGATGTACAACTGATTAGATTTTACTGAATATCTACTTTACAACTGTATGTCTAGACGAAATACTGAAGTAATTTCAAGACTTGTTTTAAATTGAAATATGAACTCATGGTTGCACGTTAAGAAGAAAACATACAATTCATTTTACATAGAAGTAAAATGAATTACATTGTTGAAAGGAAATACGTCTGCGGATGTATTTCAGTTGAGAAGGAACCAAAATAAAGCAATCTCAAATATTTAAAAACTTACGTTTTTTTTGAAAATACAGTCGGACCTCCATACATCGAAGTAGCAAATTGTCGGAAAGAAATTCGATATACAGTCGACTCCCGCTACAACGCGATCCGACTGACGCGAAATGGCTATAAAGCGAGTTTTTCCGGAACAACGAACTTTAGAGCTAAAGTGAATTTTTCGCTCTCAACTCGAAAATATTTGGAAAGAAATTGTGATGCTAAGTGTCGGTTTTGTTATTGACTACTAAACACTAATTCGTGAATGTACTTTCATCCTTTCAACATCACTTTCTGCGCAAGTTCCCACATACCGCACTATAAACATAGCATTGTTACTGTGTATGTATCACCACTCCTCATTTTTCATTTATTTATTCTAAATATGAAAGGTGATAAAATATTGTGGCACCTAGGCACGATGTTTCATGTAAAGTTTGGAGACGGAAACAAAAACCAAAAGTTTGCGACAATTTAAGAAAAGGTAAAGATTCTTGATAAGCTTAACCAACTAAAAGTGGGTCGAAGGTAGCACGACAATTAGGTAGAATGGGTGAATCTTTCATAGGTATAGTTAAAAGTCAAAAGAATGCAATCTGTATAAGTCCAGGGGGTCCCAGAAGGGTATTACCATAGGTGTAAATGTTATAAAAGCAATTGCGAAGTTACTGTATTTAAAAATATATTAGAATGACGATCAGATTCCGCAGGATAAATCATAATTTTCAATTTTTAAGTCATAAATGTAACTTATTGTATCTACTCTACAGTACTATTACAGTGCAGTGCGTTATTATTACAACATACTGTACGTTCCGTACTGTTTTATTTTTATGTATCTCTCTCCCATTGATCATTGATTTTGCGCATCGCAACAGTATTTTATGTTAAATAATGCAACTTTAATAAAAATACGGTAAAAATTCAGCTCTTTATCTAAGAAACGGTAATATATATTGTTAAAAAATGGTCAAACAGTTTAAAAAGTGTTTAAATGTCTAAAATGATTAGGTATGTTAATAAAAAAGTCATATGACACAACACTTTTCCATAACGCGAAATTTCGACTTACGCAAGGAGTCTTGGAACGCATCTCTCGCGTAAGTCGGGGTTCGACTGTGTAGAAATTTCGATACATAGAAACAATCTTAGTTTATCATAAAATCTCCTAAAACAATAAAATTAAAGCTAATTTTCGCCAATTGTAATAGTTTCGTGTTTTTGAGTGAGTTTTCTGTAAGTTTAAGTACTTTGATTATGGTTTTCCGATTTCTCATAATAGCAGGAACTCTCCTTGCGGAAATACTAAATTTACCAGAAATAAAATTTCTGCGCCTTCATACATCTTCATTCTTCAGCAATTCAACTTGATCCGGAACATTAGGTGATTTTCGTTTCAACAATGTAATCGAGAAAAAAGTAAAAAATCAATCTACTTAACTTGAATGATTTTTCACTGAAGCTAAAAAGACTATAGTGGTAATCAACAGACAATAGTTCTGACTTGAAACTGGTTTTATTGTATTGCTGGTTATAACTAAGATTTGAAATAAACTTGAGGGAATTTAAGAACGGAACAGGAACCTATTTACACACCCCACAACACCAGATTCCTTGTGAGTTTCATAGCAACCTTTAGTGAACATAATTTTCTCCCGTAACCTTCATGTTTCATGAGACTGTCTAAAGTGGAAAAAACAATCTACGAATGTCTCTAAATTTTTTTCGATATATAGAGATTTTTTCAATATATAGAAACAATTTTTCTATGTAATGGACATGGGAATTTACTCGGACTACGATATATAGAAAATTTTGGTATGTAGATGTTCGATATATGGAGACATGCACATATCAAAGACCAGATACAGACTTTATATCAGACTGTATATGAAGTATAAAGGTACCGAAATGACATACGAACCCATAAGCCTCGTACTAAACCAACAAAAGAGTGTCGGAGATATGTGATTGCCAGTTGCATCAAAGGTTAATATGTTATGAAATTTATTTTCTCAATTTTTTTGGGGTTTTACAAGATGATATGGACAAACTATGTCACAAGTGTAGACATAAAAATCTACAAAAAAAAATTTAATTAAGCTAGATCGACGAATTTGACAAATATTGAAACTAGTGAAAGTGATTTTGTGCATAACGCTCTGCAGAATAGTACTGTACATGCTCATGCTGTTACTCTCTGTATCTATAAATATTTTAGCTGAAATAGCCTAATTTTTTTGCAATTAAAAATAAAAAATCATTTCAAGTCAAAAGTATGGTCAGAACAGTCTGTTTTTTTAACAGACAATACACAAAACCGAATTCGAAGATGAGAAAGAAGAAAAAGAAAGGCTATGAAGAAGCTGATAGAGGAAACTATTCCAAATAAAGAGATTTAAGAAAAAATATATGTAATTCAAATGAAGTGATGAATGCAACAAACTCTCTCAGACATTCAGACTAAAGTCTGAAGGAATAAAGATAATTATGCCAAAAGACTCATTGCAGCATCTGCACTAAAAATTTAAAAGATGACCAGTTTCAGTTTAGGAGCTGTTAAGGTTGGACTAAATAAAATTACATCAATCTCTATATAATATGTTTTGTGAATGTGATGTTTAGTTTACCAACAAAATGTAAACTCAAAATGTATTTGTTTATTAAACGGGTAGCAATATTTTCAAAAACTGACAATATATTTTTTTCCATTTATTTCAGCTTTCTATAATCTACTTATTAGGGTAGTAATTTGACCTTTTTTATAACATCTATTTTAATTACTTAATTAGAATTCAAAATATTATTAAGATAATGTTATCAATGGAAATTATGGTGTACAAAAACTATCAAATCGCCAAAGTTAGAATTGAACAGTTAGGCTATTTTTCACAAGTTTTGCTATTAAGAGAGATTATTTTAAGTACTCTTACCCAAAGTTTCAGGATCTGTAATTAAAATTTGTCTACTTCTTTTTCATACAACTTCCCAAAAGTGTACGTTTAATAATTAAAGGCTGCTTAAATGATCAAAGATATCTTATTAGTATTCGCTTTGCGTCCAATACAGCCGTACTCAAATAAAATTAATCTAAGGTAAAATGACATTAAAAACTGAAAAAAAGCAATTGATATTCATACCATAAAAATGTCTGATTTCAGAGGCGATTTTTTGTATATAATGCAATATGTTCCAATCGAGCCGTAATTTTTTTTTATGACCCAAGATAAACTAAGGTGCCCGATATTCTTCCACCTAAATGACGATGCCGAACCTTTTTAGAAAGTTTATTGATCATTTTAAATACTGTCTGGTATGTCGCAAGTCAGTGGTGCCGTTTGTCGGAGGGAGGAGGAGAAGAAGGGTGGGGTATAATAATTCGGAGACACCACACACCGAAAATACATTAGAAAAACTAGACAGTTAATAGGGCGGTAACTTACTGAATATACCATGACTTGCCTTCAATGTCCTAATGTAGAATTAGCACAGACCAGTCGAGTGACCGAAGCAATGGTTCGGTTCAACTCGAAAATTGATGGCAAGGCTTGGTATATTCAGTAAATTACCGCCCATTAGCCAGGGCTAAAGCAGAAATACGTGAAATACACCGCCAGCTCAGTTATTTCCAGCCGAGGACTGCAGTTTCGTGCTTATTAGCACTCATCAGCCCGTCATAGGAAGGTGACTGAGCTGGAGATGGAAAACCTCTTACGGAAGCCAAGAGGGCCAAACAAACTGGTAGCTAATGTAGAGTTAGCACAGACCAGTCGAGTGACCGAAGCCACTTTCCTATGCCGGGCTGATGAGTACTAATAAGCAGGAAACTGCAGTCCTCGGCTGGAAATGACTGAGCTGGCGGTGTATTTCACGTATTTCTGCTTTAGCCCTGGCTAACGGGCGGTAATTTACTGAATATACCATGCCTTGCCTTTAATATTCGAGTTGAACCGAACCATTGCTTCGATCACTCGTCTGGTCAGTGCTAATTCTGTATTAGCTACCAGTTTGTTTGGCACTCTAGGCTTCCTTAAGAGCTTTTCCAATTAAAGCTCATTCACTTCCTATGCCGGCCTGATGAGTGCTAATAAGTACGAAACTGCAGTCCTCGGCTGGAATTGACTGAGCTGGCGGTCTATTTCATATATTTCTGCCTTAGCCCTGGCTATAGGTCGGTAACTTACTGAATATAGACAGCTAACCTTTTCTTTTTTTGGTAAACACTTTTATAAATTTATTTTGCTTAAATTGTCATATCATAAAAAACGTTTACGGTTTAAGGTTTGGGTCAGTTAAAAACCATTGGAGGGGGGCGGGAGTCAGTGTCTGGTCCACAGAGTGTAGGTTCGACATCGCTGTCCTAACATGGGAAATATTTTTTTTCATATGGAAACATGAGCATTTAGGCCCGTTTTCTAATTCATTACGGCATTCCTTTTTGTTTTTCAACATCAAATAAAAAAGTAATCATCTTTTAAGAAAAAAAGCTCACATAATTACAGTTAATTTAGATTTTTTTACAAAGGTTATACTCTTGATTATACACTCAGTATAATGAACAGTTCGTTTTTAAATCACCTTATTAATCATATTATTTCTCTCTAGCAATTTATCATGCAGGAAAATGCAGTCATTAATTCTCATATAAATGCATTTCATTAATCCAGATAAAAAATGCTTTTTTAAAAAATAGTTTTGCTACTTTTAAGTATAATACTAACTAAAAGAGAAAAAAAAAGGTTATGTATCGTTCATCATGATAAATTATACGAAAACCGATAAAAAGGTTTTTTACTCAAGATTAATTTCTTTCAAATAATTATACGAAAAACGATTTTGTTTCAGAAACATAATTTAATAGCTATTTTTTTTAATGCATTTGCTTGCACATTCTCAGTTTATATAGCAGCGCTTGTAATCTTTTATTGGTGATTATAAGTGTTTGTTTTTTAATTACTGACAAAATATGTGTATCTAACTAATAAAATGCATGTAACTTACATTAAATCTATATGCATGTGGAAATTGTCAGTGACGCAAAATTGTAAGGGCGCACCAAATAGGACTAGTCAAAGGTTAAAGTCTGAATGTCCCAAACGAATTTGTGGTTCATTTGGGTTCAAGTTTTATACAGGCATTAAGTGACTCATAAAAATTATGAAAAAAATTATTCTATGTTAAAACTCATGTGCAAATTATGTTTGTCAGTAGTTTTACAAAAAAAAAAAAAAAAAAGTGAATTGGCCTTATTCGGAACAGAGGTTCCGATCCCAAGACCAACTCTAGAAATAACTATTGCTATGCTTTTGACAGTCGGTAGCAAACTGCTTATTGACAAGCTTTAATTTCAGCTACAGTTTCTGATGACGATAAAATCCCGACCTAGCCTTATTGGTCGTATTTGGCCTTAATTGGCGCATCCATCTTATTCCTGGAAGAAATTAATATTTACAACTTTTTATTTGTAAAAATTCCGGAAAAAAATTGTTAATGAGTAGTTCGGTAACGGAAATTAACTTTTTTCTTTTTCTTTTGTGAGTTTTCATTTTATGTCATTGAAATTAGACATTAAAATTACAATGCGTGCTATTTTTCATGCGTTGTTTAGACCTGTTTATGCAACAATCGCAGGTTTTTCGATTTTTATCAGATATAATTCACACTATCTCGACTTTCTGCTATAAGAACCCTACCTCTCAGTGTAAAGTTTTAGGTCTGTTACATAGCGAGGGAGAAGCAGCAGCTTATTTCTCATGCCTGCGCGACCTTTGCCGTTTTCCTCTTCAATCTTTAGCACTTTTATTTGAATTTTTGTTTTGCTCTTTGTTAACTTCCCTTTGATTTGTTAAACAATTCCGTTCAGTTATTGACAGCTTAATTTCTGGATTTTAGAAATTTAGACGGAATTCCATTTGAAAATGCAACTATCAGTATTTTTCTTTCTGTACATGTGTGGAAAAGTTTCTAAACAGTCATAAAAAAATACATGATCACTCTAACATAAAAAAGCTTACGATTGAAGAATTGAAAGCGCGCATTTGTTTTTCTTTTTTCTAGTGCCTTTAGCGAACTCAAGAAAAATGGTGAACTTTTTTGTTCCATCTCGGGCTGATTTCGTAAAGACATCAGATTTTTTTTTTTTTTTAACGCAAAGGTTCAAGAAATAAAGAAAAATTTTAAATTTCAAAGTAGGGGTTCCATCGTTAACTCCCCCCCCCCCCCCAAAAAAAAAACTTTCAGTACCCAGCAATTGGCATTCATTTAAATTTTGACGTCTTGAATTAAAAATGTTTTCACAATCACGAATAGCTATAAACCTCTACTCTTAAGTATCTTGTTTTCACAAATGGAATTGAAGATTATTCTCATCCGGCATATTATGACTGGTGATTTTCTAGACTAGATAATACGAATCATATCCATAGAAAAAAAAATGACAATTAGGATGCGGAAATAAATATATGGTATTGTGGCCGATTTTCACTCGTACACTTATCATAACAATTATATTTACAGAGTATGCCGTTATAGCCTTCTTATTTCTTATAAATTTTAAATGATGTTTATTGAAATTTTGAATGCAAATTCTGAATGAATTTCGCCTTGAAAAAAAAGAAAAAAAAAAAGAAGGGAGAATAAACTCAAACCGAAGACGACGGAAATAAGCATCTGAATAAGTATTAAAACAACAAGATTGACTCTTTTCCATCGCCATAGTAATCTGAAAAATCAAAGGAACATCAACTGTGGTCAAAGGAGGTAGAAAAGAAATTTGTGTTTGCTCAGAAAAACAAAACACAAAACAAAAAATTAAAAAAAAAAGTCTATCTCTTTGTAATATGAATTTTAATTTCAGTAAATTTGATAGACAATGCAAAATGCTAATTATATTCAAAAAATAAATAAATAACTGCCTGTAAAAACCACCGTCACATAATCTTCCAGACCAGTTCACCTACAAGTTACACCTATTCGCAACACCAATCACTCTACCTGATCATTTCCAATTATGGTACTAAACCTCCTCGGCTTCTTCCCACGGCGATTTCCGCGCCTTTCACCGCCCGCGCCACGCCCACTCGGTTGCTGTCCCTGTCGAAAGAGGTCATTGTCGACCAGGAGTAGGTCGAGTCAATCGCTCGGAATCCTTTGCAGATGACGTGCAAGGCCAACAGGTGGCGTCGCTCTCTCGTCAACCGAAACAGTTGGTGCGTTGACTTGGGGTAAACGATACGCGCAATTGCGATCAGCTGTTCTTTTCCCAGCGAGCGGAACTTGCCAGTCCTTAGTTGGGCCAATTAGCTGATGTGAATCATAACATTAAGTATTCTTTGAAATATGACGTGGTGTGGGTTCTGGGTTGGCATGCTTATGTGTTTCTCTCCAGAACTAATAGCAACAAATACAGATAAATAACGCCCATGTTTTTTTTTTTTTAAATGGTACCATTGAAGCCCTTTTAGTGAATGATGATTTAATTCATTTTACTTATGATGGATTTGCTTTTATTCGAAATGATTGTTTGAAGAAATTATGATTGTATTTTAATTGTAATGCATTTCTCTCAAACTCTATCTCACCCCAAGGAACACAGATATATGTTCTAATTTAATTTGGCTGTTAACTAACTATTTTAGCGCTAAAGATTGATTGCTTCATTTCTGAATGTTGCACTTGCAATTTTGACGGAATTCTTCAATAAAAACTGAAGTTGACAGATTTCCCTCTTCTACACAAACTAGAGTCAATCCATGTATTAGCGTCTTCTTTTGAAGCCGACGGAAGATGGAGAATTCGTATACTCTTGCCTGAGCCACTAGAGTCTGAGAGAATTGATTCATTTTAACAATAAATCGTATGATAAAATGAAACTTAGATGAAAATTAAATTATGACACATTTGTGTGAAAAGAAACAAAACAAAACATGTTCCGAGAAATGCAAATTGAAAAATCTCAGCAGTTTAGTAGAACTGAGACCAGCTTACCCTATATATGAAGCTCTAGCGGGTTACTTGCTGAAGAAAGTAACCAACATTTTACACATGGTTGTTTAAAATTATGTGTAATTTTGAATGTTCAAATAATAAACCCACTTTTCTTTTCAAGTATTTTTAAGTGAATTGAAAAAAAAAAACGTATATGGCGTTTGACCGTTTGGCGTGTTACAAAACATTCCAACCCAAAGAATTTGCAAAGAGAACATTGTAAATGGATAACGACATCACAAGAGGCAAGAGAGAAGGAGTGGTAGCTAACTTAACATAACTAACGGAGCTGGGCAGTAGTAGAATCAGCAATTACTGAACAAAACTGGTAAAGCATTACTTTAGGAAAATCCTTTATTACTTAGTGTGTAAGGAGTGTTTCTTAAGTCAGATGTTTGAATATACCAACGAGCAATTGGCGTCTCACGCCAATAGATTTGAGAGAGAAGAAAATAGAAGCTAATAGAGTTCAAAACTATTTCACTGTAACCGGAACTATGAACCATGCGTTATTAAAAATAATCACTATCTAAATTGCATACCGTAAAACAACCATGACTTAAATTTTGCATCAGTGAATATAAAACTATGACTTTATACTTAAGGGAGGTTTTTCTGGACCACCCTGTTCGTAACTATCATTCACTATCACTCGAAGATCTTTTGCACGCTTCTCTTTCTTTAAATTTATCTATGTCACGTCGCCAAATTCTTTCGCAGTATATTCTACAGCTATTTTTTTTTTATCTAATAAAAGTTGACTTTTGGAAGCTCATTATATATTAATTAAGGAGACGAAACAAGCATGTGAAGATAAGTAATAATACATATTATGGGAACGCCGTTGGCTGTCTGTAAGGTTCTTTTTTTTTCATTTTTACTGAAACGCATAAACATGACGCTATACCATAAAAACTGATAAGGCCGTACCTTTCGTTAAAAAAAAGGAAAAAACTCCTTTCGTTAATTTAAAGGACAAATAATTTTAATTTCACGTGGTAAATTAGAATTCAGAAGATGATCCCAGCAGAATAGCCAAATATCAAATGTATAGAGGGTGATAAATTTCAAATGGATTTCACGATTTTAAGGTAAAATATTAATCACTTAAAAGAAAATAAAATTCTGGCCAATTTTCGTATTATTATGTTTTTAATCTGAAAGAAGAAGGCGTAAGACACTGCTGATATTTTTTTCATTCCGCATGATCATCAGTTATTTTTTATACCAATACTTTTGCATCACTTTTCTGGTTCAAGTTTTGATTCAATTATGTAGAACACTTAACGGATATATGATAGCACTCATTAATCGCAGACAAGATTTAAACATTAAAATATAGACATATTTACCTGCTACAGAAGATGGCTCTAACGTCGTATTATCTGTAAGAAAAGAAGAAAAAAAATTTAATATTTAAACTTACGGATGTACAATTTATTAATAACTACATACATATACATTTTAGACTTTCTGATGTACGGTAAGTGTACTCGTAAGCAAGACAAACATTACTTAAAAAAGTTTGCTATTGTAAAAAGCATAGATTCTATAATGCAATATAACTAATACAGAAATAACAATTACGGAGGCTTTTTTTTTTTTTTTTAATGAGATGACATTCCGTGGATGATTTATCTAAAAAAAAAAAAAAAAACCTCGAAAATTCTGATTTACGTATTGCTATGACAGTTACGTAACATTTGGTACATATTTAAAAAAATTAAAACTGTCAACTGTCGAAGTGTACCTTGCTAAAAAAATGACTCCTAAGATCATCACAAACAGAAATATGAAATAAAAAATTAGTTCTTACTTTTAGACCGGTGTTTCTCAACTTTATTTGGCCTATGGACCGGTAAATTGGGTGAAAACATTTCGCACAGCGGAGGCTTCATTTTCTTTCAAAATTATGTAATTACAAATGCAACAAGGATTTTTTTTTTTTACTATCGAAGACTAATTAAACCTTTCAAGAACAAATCAAGGTCAAATTACAGTATCCAATATTACTTAAAAAAAGGGGGGGGGGGAGGGGTGGCAGGTGTGAGTAGTCTTCAATAAGGAAAACCTTTAAAGACAAAATTATAGATTCTCGATCCTATACGTATGACATTAAATAAGATGTCCTCAACAGAATATATATACGATTTATATTACTTTTTTTAATTAAAGATAAAAAATAATTAAAAAAAAAGGTGGACTGGTACAAATCTGATAATTGGACAAAGTTTTTCGAGGACCATAGTGCCTATCCGCATGTCTATCGGTTGAGAATCGCTGCTTTAGATCATAAGTGTTACTCTATTATATAATGAAAAAGCCGTCACTTATCTCTTTATAGTAAATAAAAGTAAGGTTTCAGAGAAATTCTGGGAGGAACTCTGTGGCGGACCTGCGTCCAGGCCTTGAAATTCTGTACAAAATTACTTCGAGTCCCGGGGCGTCCACCTGGGGTTTTATTTTTTAAATTCGGGTTAGTTTTTTTGTTATTAATTTTTAAGCTCAAATTGTGCGTAAATTGCCTAGTGTTACCTATTAAAGGGGTGACGCAATTTAAGGGTTCTACGCAATTTGTTTCAATGCTCCAACTTAAATACGGTGGGAGTTACTTGCGTTTTTAGCTCAAACTTTTTTTAGGCTTAGCTAAAATTTAGGCACTTCTTTCTTCATTTAATCTATCAGTAAAGAGTAAAGGAATTGTCCCACAGTTTTCTTTTTGACACCACTGGAAAGAACAGCTTTTTTTTACTCGAGACTTAACTCGACAAATGGTCGAAAAAATTAGCTTCTGTCTTCAAAAGAAAAAGTTACTAGCCGTTAAAAATCAAGTTCGAATAATCTCACCTCCATTAGAATTATTAATGATTTATTTGTCGTTGCCATAGTTACGCCTTTTTGATTCGCATGTTTTTTTCTTTCTAATTCACAAACTTTAAGGTTTTCAATTTTAACGGAAAATCTTAGGCTCAACTCAATTCAAGCCTCGAGCTAAAGAGCAAAATATAATACTAGAGATCGCGAATATGAAAGCTACTTTTCAAACATACAAAACTGCAATTTTGCAATGCTCAGGAGCCCCTTTACCCTTACGGCTCTGCACGTTGGTACAAATTATTTTGAAACCCGGAGAAGGGGTCTTTTTGATCCAAAGAGAGCTCATAATGCGTTTTTAATCTGTTTCTTTCTGATGAAAGATTTAAATTTTTGCGAATCAAATAAGATTCGAAGCAATCTTTGGGGGTTGATGAGCGTTAGTAAGCAGAGGGAAAAGCCCTCTACTATTGAAAAATAAAATTTCACCTTTTGATTGCTGCGAAGCAAAGAAAACAAAAACAAATAGTATCACATTTTGGGAAGGAAAACATTTTATATCAGTTTTAATGCTATTAAAAAAAAATGTTTCCTTCAAATTCCTTTTGTATACAATAAAAATAGATGTGCTAAATTTGTATTGTTCCTTCTCTTTCTACCCGGAGAAACAATTCACTACTTGTGTTCTGATGATCTAATGCATGGTCCGCGAAGAAATTATTCTTGTTTTTACAATGTCTGTACTATTTATTTTTAATAACATAACATTTAGAAAACAGATTGCAAATCTACTTCTCATCATTTATTGCAAAACTTTTTGATGAACACATTCAATTTTTAGCGAGTTTGAGTACTAAATAAAAAAGTTTATGTGTTACAAAAGCTGTTAAATTTACTGCTAAATTTTGTGCTGCAAAGTTTTAATGGAGGAATCGATTCAGTAGCATTGATAATAAAGCATTTTTTTTACATATCTCTTATCAAAAACTTTTCACTGAATGTTTCCGCACAAAAATAAATTGTCTATACTATCAGGAGAAATAATTCAGTTTTTACAACATACCCAAATAATCATTTATTATTATTTTTTATTTATTTTTTTTTTGCTCAACGGTTGAATGTTTTATACAAAATGCACTAAAAAATGAAACATTATACTTACATTTATATATTTTAAAGAGGAGAGGTGGAATGATAAGTAATCAAACTTTTTCTTTTTTTATTGTCAATCACAATAGCAAACTTTAGTATTTCTGATTTTGATATTTATTGAACTTTTGAAATTTTAATATGCTGCTTTTTTTCATAAAAATTAAATAAATCATGAATGTGCAATTCAGTTAGAATACCACTACTACAAAAATTGAAGCTAATTAACACAGCAATCATTTAAGGGGAGATTTTTTAAGGGGACCCTAAATATTTTCCGAATTTCGTTTTTTTTTTTATTTCGTTATATTTTTAAACTCTATTTCAATACCTTTTTAATGATACAAACTTCTTGATCGTGCGCATATTACAAGTAAGTTAAAAAAAGCTTTAAAAAATGTAAACATATTTTGATGAGGTATAGTTTTCCCCTTTAAATTGCAATATCTTGAAATGGTATTTTTGGAACTAAATGTTTCTTTTTCTCAGAAACTAAATTGTGTTAGGTTATGAAATTGGTGCCATTAATTCCATACATCTAATTGAATATATTGAAGTAAAATTTTTCTCATATTACAAAAATATTTTTATAAAGCTGATTTCGTGTTGTAAAATGGCATTTTTTTGAAAAACATAATACAGTGCCTTTACACATCATATTAAAAAAAAACCTATGCTTTCTTTATATAAAATTTTACTTCAGTATGTAGAAAAGAGTCTACTTAAGGTACAAAAAGAAATTCATAATTGTATCTTTAATAGATCTTCAGAAAAAGGTACGTGTATCTGTTCTGTATTGAGAAAAGAGTCTACTTAAGGTACAGAAAAAAATTTATATTTGTATCTTGAATAGAATTTCAGAAAAAAGGTACGTGTACCTGTGCAAATTAAAATTGACGGTATAAGCGGTATCAACTTCCTTTAAAATAAAGAGCCAAAACTAGTATTCTACTAAGTCGGAAGTGAATGGCATACAGTTTGACTCGCTACATGTGTTTTGAACCCTTAAATTGTCGCGCTGTGGTCTTTTCCCTGCCCGTTGTTATGTATTTTGCTCTGTTCTACTACCCTCATATTAATAATGGGCCCATCTGTGTAGTTGACTTTTATAGTAGCACCCCAACCCTCACACAGAATTCTGAAATTTTCATTCGGTATTTCAAGATTCCATAGCATTCGGAAATATATGTCGATCATATAGAGCAGTAGCGCGACAATCCAGTCAGGTCCCCGACAGTAATTTTCTTTCAGCGTACGCTGCAAATATTAATCTTCATTATGCGACTACACGCGGGTTAATATCGAAGGAGATAATAATCCGATTAAAAGACAACATAGAATGATCCTCACTAGTAATCCAAAAGCTGCATTTCTTGGTACTTCAACACTTTTAGCATTTCATTTTGAGAACTTAAAGTAATTTTTAATGAACTTTTTTAAAAATTATTTTTAGATCGTTCGAGGAGTCTGAGTTTGAATGTTTTATACACACTGTAAAAAAAATCT